>NC_090373.1:211200263-211344053 GCF_036365525.1 Heterodontus francisci | reverse complement strand
TAGATAGGAGGGAAAAACAGCAGAGCTCGATCCAGATAGGAGAAAAAAACAGCAGAGATAGATCCAGATAGGAGAAAAAAACAGCAGAGATAGATCCAGCCAGGAGAAAAAAACAGCAGAGATAGATCCAGATAGGAGGGAAAAAAACAGCAGAGATAGATCCAGATAGGAGAAAAAAACAGCAGAGATAGATCCAGATAGGAAAAAAAAACAGCAGAGATAGATCCAGCCAGGAGGGAAAAACGGCAGAGATAGATCCAGATAGGAGAAAAAAAAACAGCAGAGATAGATCCAGGCCAGGAGAAAAAAACAGCAGAGATAGGTCAGCCAGGAGAAAAAAAACAGCAGAGATAGATCCAGATAGGAGAAAAAAAAACAGCAGAGATAGATCCAGTCAGGAGGGAAAAACGGCAGAGATAGATCCAGATAGGAGAAAAAAAACAGCAGAGATAGACCCAGCCAGGAGAAAAAAACAGCAGAGATAGGTCCAGCCAGGAGAAAAAAACAGCAGAGATAGATCCAGACAGGAGAAAAAAAACAGCAGAGATAGATCCAGATAGGAGGAAAAAAACAGCAGAGATAGATCCAGATCGGAGGGAAAAACGGCAGAGATAGCTCCAGACAGGAGAAAAAACCAGGAGAGATAGATCCAGCCAGGAGGGAAAAACAGCAGAGATAGCTCCAGACAGGAGAAAAAAAACAGCTGAGATAGCTCCAGACAGGAGAAAAAAAACAGCAGAGATAAGCTCCAGACAGGAGAAAAAAACAGCAGAGATAACTCCAGCCAGGAGGGAAAAACAGGCAGTGATAGTTCCAGACAGGAGAAAAAAACAGCAGAGATAGCTCCAGCCAGGAGTGAAAAACAGCAGAGATAGCTCCAGACAGGAGAAAAAAACAGCAGAGATAGCTCCAGACAGGAGAAAAAAACAGCAGAGATAGCTCCAGCCAGGAGGGAAAAACAGCAGAGATAGCTCCAGTCAGGAGAAAAAAAACAGCAGAGATAGCTCCAGACAGGAGAAAAAAACAGAGGAGATAGCTCCAGCAAGGAGGAAAAACAGCAGAGATAGCTCCAGCCAGGAGGGAAAAACAGCAGAGATAGCTCCAGACAGGAGAAAAAAACAGCAGAGATAGGTTCCAGCCAGGAGAAAAAAACAGCAGAGATAGATCCAGACAGGAGAAAAAAAAACAGCAGAGATAGATCCAGATAGGAGGAAAAAACAGCAGAGATAGATCCAGATCGGAGGGAAAAAACCGGCAGAGATAGCTCCAGACAGGAGAAAAAACCAGGAGAGATAGATCCAGCCAGGAGGGAAAAACAGCAGAGATAGCTCCAGACAGGAGAAAAAAAAACAGCTGAGATAGCTCCAAGACAGGAGAAAAAACAGCAGAGATAGCTCCAGACAGGAGAAAAAAACAGCAGAGATAACTCCAGCCAGGAGGGAAAAACAGCAGTGATAGTTCCAGACAGGAGAAAAAACAGCAGAGATAGCTCCAGCCAGGAGTGAAAAACAGCAGAGATAGCTCCCAGACAGGAGAAAAAAACAGCAGAGATAGCTCCAGACAGGGAGAAAAAAACAGCAGAGATAGCTCCAGCCAGGAGGGAAAAACAGCAGAGATAGCTCCAGTCAGGAGAAAAAAAACAGCAGAGATAGCTCCAGACAGGAGAAAAAAACAGAGGAGATAGCTCCAGCAAGGAGGGAAAAACAGCAGAGATAGCTCCAGCCAGGAGGGAAAAACAGCAGAGATAGCTCCAGACAGGAGAAAAAAAACAGCAGAGATAGCTCCAGACAGGAGAAAAAAACAGAAGAGATAGCTCCAGCAAGGAGGGAAAAACAGCAGAGATAGCTCCAGCCAGGAGGAAAAACAGCAGAGATAGCACCAGACAGGAGAAAAAAAACAGCAGAGATAGCTCCAGACAGGAGACAAAAACAGCAGAGATAGCTCCAGACACGAGAAAAAAACAGCAGAGATAGCTCCAACCAGGAGAAAAAAACAGCAGAGATAGCTCCAGACAGGAGGGAAAAACAGCAGGAAAAAAAACAGCAGAGATAGCACCAGACAGGAGAAAAAAAACAGCAGAGATAGCTCCAGACAGGAGACAAAAACAGCAGAGATAGCTCCAGACACGAGAAAAAACAGCAGAGATAGCTCCAACCAGGAGAAAAAAACAGCAGAGATAGCTCCAGACAGGAGGGAAAAACAGCAGGAAAAAAAACGGCAGAGTTAGCTCCAGCCAGTGAGAAAAAAAACAGCAGAGATAGCTCCAGACTGGAGGGAAGAAACAGCAGGAAAAAAAACGCAGAGTTAGCTCCAGCCAGGAGAAAAAACAGCAGAGATAGCTCCAGCAAGGATGGAAAAACAGCAGAGATAGCTCCAGCAAGGAGGGAAAAAACAGCAGAGATAGCTCCAGCCAGGAGAAAAAACAGCAGAGAGAAGCTCCAGCCAGGAGAAAAAAACAGCAGATAGCTCCAGCAAGGAGGGAAAAACAGCAGAGATAGCTCCAGACAGGAGAAAAAAACAGCAGAGATAGATCCAGCTAGGAGGGGAAAAACAGCAGAGATAGATCCAGATAGGAGGAAAAAAACAGCAGAGATAGATCCAGATAGGAGGAAAAAAACTGCACAGATAGATCCAGACAGGAGAAAAAAACAGCAGAGATAGATCCAGATAGGAGAAAAAAACAGCAGAGATAGCTCCAGCCAGGAGGGAAAAACAGCAGAGATAGATCCAGACACGAGAAAAAACAGCAGAGAAAGCTCCAGCCAGGAGGAAAAAACAGCAGAGATAGCTCGAGCCAGGAGAAAAAACTGCAGAGATAGCTCCAGACAGGAGAAAAAAACAGCAGAGATAGCTCCAGCCAGGAGAAAAAAAACAGCAGAGATAGCTCCAGGACAGGAGAAAAAAACAGCAGAGATAGCTCCAGACAGGAGAAAAAAACAGCAGAGATAGCTCCAGACAGGAGAAAAAAACAGCAGAGATAGCTCCAGAGAGGAGAAAAAAACAGCAGAGTAAGCTCCAGACAGGAGGGAAAAACAGCAGAGATAGCTCCAGACAGGAGAAAAAAACAGCAGAGTAAGCTCCAGACAGGAGGGAAAAACAGCAGAGATAGCTCCAGACAAGAGAAAAAAACAGCAGAAAAAAAACGGCAGAGTAGCTCCAGCCAGGAGAAAAAAAAACAGCGGAGATAGCTCCAGCCAGGAGGAAAAAACAGCAGAGATAGCTCCAGACTGGTGGGAAGAAACAGCAGGAAAAAAAACGGCAGAGTTAGCTCCAGCCAGGAGAAAAAACAGCAGAGATAGATCCAGCAGGAGGAAAAACAGCAGAGATAGCTCCAGCCAGGAGATAAAAACAGCAGAGATCGCTCCAGACAGGAGAAAAAAACAGCAGAGATAGCTCCAGACAGGAGGAAAAACAGCAGAGATAGCTCCAGCCAGGAGGGACAAAACAGCAGAGATAGCTCCAGACAGGAGGAAAAAACAGCAGAGATAGCTCCAGCCATGAGATAAAAAACAGCAGAGATAGCTCCAGACAGGAGAAAAAAACAGCAGAGATAGCTCCAGACAGGAGGAAAAAACAGCAGAGATAGCTCCAGCCAGGAGGGACAAAACAGCAGAGATAGCTCCAGCCAGGAGGGACAAAACAGCAGAGATAGCTCCAGACCAGGAGGAAAAAACAGCAGAGATAGCTCCAGCCAGGAGATAAAAAAACAGCAGAGAGCTCCAGACAGGAGAAAAAACAGCAGAGATAGCTCCAGCCAGGAGATAAAAAACAGCAGAGATAGCTCCAGACAGGAGAAAAAAAACAGCAGAGATAGATCCAGATAGGAGAAAAAAACAGCAGGAGATAGCTCCAGCAAGGAGGGAAAAACAGCAGAGATAGCTCCAGCCAGGAGGGAAAAACAGCAGAGATAGATCCAGACACGAGAAAAAACAGCAGAGAAAGCTCCAGCCAGGAGGAAAAAAACAGCAGAGATAGCTCGAGCCAGGAGAAAAAACTGCAGAGATAGCTCCAGACAGGAGAAAAAAACAGCAGAGATAGATCCAGACAGGAGAAAAAAACAGCAGAGATAGCTCCAGACAGGAGAAAAAAAACAGCAGAGATAGCTCCAGACAGGAGAAAAAAAACAGCAGAGATAGCTCCAGACAGGAGAAAAAAACAGCAGAGATTGCTCCAGACAGGAGAAAAAAACAGCAGAGATAGCTCCAGACAGGAGAAAAAAACAGCAGAGATAGCTCCAGAGAGGAGAAAAAAACAGCAGAGTTAGCTCCAGACAGGAGGGAAAAACAGCAGAGATAGCTCCCAGACAGAAGAAAAAAACAGCAGAGATAGCTCCAGACACGAGAAAAAACAGCAGAGATAGCTCACAACCAGGAGAAAAAAACAGCAGAGATAGCTCCAGACACGAGGGAAAAACAGCAGGAAAAAAAACAGCAGAGTTAGCTCCAGCCAGGAGGAAAAAAACAGCGGAGATAGCTCCAGCCAGGAGGAAAAAACAGCAGAGATAGCTCCAGACTGGAGGGAAGAAACAGCAGGAAAGAAAACGGCAGTTAGCTCCAGCCAGGAGAAAAAACAGCAGAGATAGCTCCAGCAAGGAGGGAAAACAGCAGAGATAGCCTCCAGCAGGAGAAAAAAACAGCAGAGAGAGCTCCAGCCAGGAGAAAAAAACAGCAGAGATAGATCCAGACAGGAGAAAAAAACAGCAGAGATAGATCCAGCCAGGAGGGAAAAACAGCAGAGATAGCTCCAGACTGGAGGGAAGAAACAGCAGAAAAAAAAACGGCAGAGTTAGCTCCAGCCAGGAGAAAAAACAGCAGAGATAGCTCCAGCAAGGAGGGAAAAACAGCAGGGATAGCTCCAGCCAGGAGAAAATAAAACAGCAGAGAGAGCTCCAGCCAGGAGAAAAAAACAGCAGAGAGAGCTCCAGCCAGGAGAAAAAAACAGCAGAGAGAGCTCACAGACAGGAGGGAAAAACAGCAGGGATAGCTCCAGCCAGGAGAAAAAAACAGCAGAGATAGCTCCAGCAAGGAGAAAAAAACAGCAGAGATAGATCCAGATAGGAGGAAAAAAACAGCAGAGATAGATCCAGATAGGAGGAGAAAAAAAACTGCACAGATAGATCCAGATAGGAGAAAAAAACAGCAGAGATAGAATCAAGCCAGGAGAAAAAAACAGCAGAGATAGATCCAGATAGGAGGAAAAAACAGCAGAGATAGATCAAGCCAGGAGAAAAAAACAGCAGAGATAGATCCAGATAGGAGGACAAAAAAACAGCAGAGATAGATCCAGATAGGAGAAAAAAAACAGCAGAGATAGATCCAGATAGGAGGGGAAAACAGCAGAGATAGATCCAGATAGGAGGATAAAAACAGCAGAGATAGATCCAGATAGGAGAAAAAAAAACAGCAGAGATAGATCCAGATAGGAGAAAAAAAACAGCAGAGATAGATCCAGATAGGAGGAAAAAAAAACAGCAGAGATAGATCCAGATAGGAGAAAAAAACCAGCAGAGATAGATCCAGATAGGAGGAAAAAAAACAGCAGAGATAGATCCAGATAGGAGAAAAAAACAGCAGAGATTGATCCAGATAGAGGGAAAAACAGCAGAGATAGATCCAGATAGGAGAAAAAAACAGCAGAGATAGATCCAGATAGGAGAAAAAAACAGCAGAGATAGATCCAGCCAGGAGAAAAAAACAGCAGAGATAGATCCAGATAGGTGGGAAAAAAACAGCAGAGATAGATCAAGATAGGAGAAAAAAACAGCAGAGATAGATCCAGCCAGGAGGGAAAAACAGCAGAGATAGATCCAGATATGGAGAAAAAAAAACAGCAGAGATAGATCCAGATAGGAGAAAAAAACAGCAGAGATAGATCCAGATAGGAGAAAAAAAACAGCAGAGATAGATCCAGCCAGGAGAAAAAAAACAGCAGAGATAGGGTCCAGCCAGGAGGGAAAAAACAGCAGAGATAGCTCCAGACAGGAGAAAAAAACAGCAGAGATAGATCCAGATAGGAGGAAAAAAAACAGCAGAGATAGATCCGATAGGAGAAAAAAACAGCAGAGATAGATCCAGATAGGAGGAAAAAAACAGCAGAGATAGATCCAGATAGGAGAAAAAAAACAGCAGAGATAGATCCAGATAGGAGGGAAAAACAGCAGAGCTCGATCCAGATAGGAGAAAAAAACAGCAGAGATAGATCCAGATAGGAGAAAAAAACAGCAGAGATAGATCCAGCCAGGAGAAAAAAACAGCAGAGATAGATCCAGATAGGAGGGAAAAAACAGCAGAGATAGATCCAGATAGGAGAAAAAAACAGCAGAGATAGAATCCAGATAGGAGAAAAAAAACAGCCGAGATAGATCCAGCCAGGAGGGAAAAACGGCAGAGATAGATCCAGATAGGAGAAAAAAACAGCAGAGATAGATCCAGCCAGGAGAAAAAAAACAGCAGAGATAGATCCAGATAGGAGAAAAAAACAGCAAGAGATAGATCCAGATAGGAGAAAAAAAACAGCAGAGATAGATCCAGCCAGGAGAAAAAAACAGCCAGAGATAGGTCCAGCCAGGAGAAAAAAAAACAGCAGAGATAGATCCAGATAGGAGAAAAAAAACAGCAGAGATAGATCCAGTCAGGAGGGAAAAACGGCAGAGATAGATCCAGATAGGAGAAAAAAAACAGCAGAGATAGACCCAGCCAGGAGAAAAAAACAGCAGAGATAGGTCCAGCCAGGAGAAAAAAACCAGCAGAGATAGATCCAGATAGGAGAAAAAAAACAGCAGAGATAGATCCAGATAGGAGGAAAAAACAGCAGAGATAGATCCAGATCGGAGGGAAAAACGGCAGAGATAGCTCCAGACAGGAGAAAAAACCAGGAGAGATAGATCCAGCCAGGAGGGAAAAACAGCAGAGATAGCTCCAGACAGGAGAAAAAAAACAGCTGAGATAGATCCAGACAGGAGAAAAAAACAGCAGAGATAGCTCCAGACAGGAGAAAAAACAGCAGAGATAACTCCAGCCAGGAGGGAAAAACAGCAGAGATAGCTCCCAGACAGGAAAAAAAACAGCAGAGATAGCTCCAGCCAGGAGTGAAAAACAGCAGATAGCTCCAGACAGGAGAAAAAAACAGCAGAGATAGCTCCAGCCAGGAGGGAAAACAGCAGAGATAGCTCCAGATAGGAGAAAAAAAAACAGCAGAGATAGATCCAGATAGGAGAAAAAAACAGCAGAGATAGATCCAGATAGGAGAAAAAAAAACAGCAGAGATAGATCCAGCCAGGAGAAAAAAACAGCAGAGATAGGTCCAGCCAGGAGAAAAAAACAGCAGAGATAGATCCAGATAGGAGAAAAAAAACAGCAGAGATAGGTCCAGCACAGGAGAAAAAACAGCAGAGATAGATCCAGATAGGGGAAAAAAAACAGCAGAGATAGCATCCAGATAGGAGGAAAAAAACAGCAGAGATAGATCCAGATCGGAGGGAAAAACAGCAGAGATAGCTCCAGACAGGAGAAAAAACCAGGAGAGATAGATCCAGCCAGGAGGGAAAAACAGCAGAGATAGCTCCAGACAGGAGAAAAACAAACAGCAGAGATAGCTCCAGACAGGAGAAAAAAAAACAGCAGAGATAGCTCCCAGACAGGAGAATAAAAACAGCAGAGATAGATCCAGATAGGAGGAAAAAAAAACAGCAGAGATAGATCCAGATAGGAGAAAAAAAAACAGCAGAGATAGATCAAGCCAGGAGAAAAAAAACAGCAGAGATAGATCCAGATAGGAGGACAAAAAACAGCAGAGATAGATCCAGATAGGAGAAAAAAACAGCAGAGATAGATCCAGATAGGAGGGAAAAACAGCAGAGATAGATCCAGATAGGAGAAAAAAAACAGCAGAGATAGATCCAGATAGGAGAAAAAAAACAGCAGAGATAGATCCAGATAGGAGAAAAAACAGCAGAGATAGATCCAGATAGGAGGAAAAAAAAACAGCAGAGATAGATCCAGATAGGAGAAAAAAACAGCAGAGATAGATCCAGATAGGAGGAAAAAAACAGCAGAGATAGATCCAGATAGGAGAAAAAAACAGCAGAGCTCGATCCAGATAGGAGGAAAAACAGCAGAGCTCGATCCAGATAGGAGAAAAAAACAGCAGAGATAGATCCAGATAGGAGAAAAAAAACAGCAGAGAATAGATCCAGCCAGGAGAAAAAAACAGCAGAGATAGATCCAGATAGGAGGGAAAAAAACAGCAGAGATAGATCCAGATAGGAGAAAAAAAACAGCAGAGATAGATCCAGATAGGAGAAAAAAACAGCAGAGATAGATCCAGATAGGAGAAAAAAACAGCAGAGATAGATCCAGATAGGAGAAAAAAAACAGCAGAGATAGATCCAGCCAGGAGAAAAAAACAGCAGAGATAGATCCAGATAGGAGAAAAAAACAGCAGAGATAGATCCAGATAGGAGAAAAAAAAACAGCAGAGATAGATCCAGCCAGGAGAAAAAAACAGCAGAGATAGGTCCAGCCAGGAGAAAAAAACAGCAGAGATAGATCCAGATAGGAGAAAAAAACAGCAGAGATAGATCCAGCCAGGAGGGAAAAACAGCAGAGATAGATCCAGATAGGAGAAAAAAAACAGCAGAGATAGATCCAGATAGGAGGAAAAAACAGCAGAGATAGATCCAGCCAGGAGAAAAAAACAGCAGAGATAGATCCAGATAGGAGAAAAAAAACAGCAGAGATAGATCCAGTCAGGAGGGAAAAACGGCAGAGATAGATCCAGATAGGAGAAAAAAAACAGCAGAGATAGACCCAGCCAGGAGAAAAAAACAGCAGAGATAGGTCCAGCCAGGAGAAAAAAACAGCAGAGATAGATCCAGAAGGAGAAAAAAAAACAGTAGAGATAGATCCAGATAGGAGGAAAAAACAGCAGAGATAGATCCAGATCGGAGGGAAAAACGGCAGAGATAGCTCCAGATAGGAGAAAAAAAACAGCAGAGATAGATCCAGATAGGAGAAAAAAACAGCAGAGATAGCTCCAGACTGGAGGGAAGAAACAGCAGGAAAAAAAACGGCAGAGTTAGCTCCAGCCAGGAGATAAAAAACAGCGGAGATAGCTCCAGCCAGGAGGAAAAAACAGCAGAGATAGCTCCAGACTGGAGGGAAGAAACAGCAGGAAAAAAAACGGCAGAGTTAGCTCCAGTCAGGAGAAAAAACAGCAGAGATAGCTCCAGCAAGGAGGGAAAAACAGCAGGGATAGCTCCAGCCAGGAGAAAAAAACAGCAGAGATAGGTCCAGCCAGGAGAAAAAAACAGCAGAGATAGATCCAGATAGGAGAAAAAAAACCAGCAGAGATAGATCCAGATAGGAGGAAAAAAACAGCAGAGATAGATCCAGATCGGAGGGGAAAACAGCAGAGATAGCTCCAGACAGGAGAAAAAAACCAGGAGAGATAGATCCAGCCAGGAGGGAAAAACAGCAGAGATAGCTCCAGACAGGAGAAAAAAACAGCAGAGATAGCTCCAGACAGGAGAAAAAAAACAGCAGAGATAGCTCCAGACAGGGAGAAAAAAAAACAGCAGAGATAGATCCAGATAGGAGGAAAAAAAACAGCAGAGATAGATCCAGATAGGAGAAAAAAAACAGCAGAGATAGATCAAGCCAGGAGAAAAAACAGCAGAGATAGATCCAGATAGGAGGACAAAAAACAGCAGAGATAGATCCAGATAGGAGAAAAAAACAGCAGAGATAGATCCAGATAGGAGGGAAAAACAGCAGAGATAGATCCAGATAGGAGAAAAAAACAGCAGAGATAGATCCAGATAGGAGAAAAAAAAACAGCAGAGATAGATCCAGATAGGAGAAAAAAACAGCAGAGATAGATCCAGATAGGAGGAAAAAAAACAGCAGAGATAGATCCAGATAGGAGAAAAAAAACAGCAGAGATAGATCCAGATAGGAGGAAAAAAAACAGCAGAGATAGATCCAGATAGGAGAAAAAAACAGCAGAGATCGATCCAGATAGGAGTGAAAAACAGCAGAGCTCGATCCAGATAGGAGAAAAAAACAGCAGAGATATATCCAGATAGGAGAAAAAAACAGCAGAGATAGATCCAGCCAGGAGAAAAAAACAGCAGAGATAGATCCAGATAGGAGGGAAAAAAACAGCAGAGATAGATCCAGATAGGAGAAAAAAACAGCAGAGATAGATCCAGATAGGGAGAAAAAAAAACAGCAAGAGATAGATCCAGATAGGAGAAAAAAACAGCAGAGATAGATCCAGATAGGAGAAAAAAAAACAGCAGAGATAGATCCAGCCAGGAGAAAAAAACAGCAGAGATAGATCCAGATAGGAGAAAAAAACAGCAGAGATAGATCCAGATAGGAGAAAAAAAACAGCAGAGATAGATCCAGCCAGGAGAAAAAAACAGCAGAGATAGGTCCAGCCAGGAGAAAAAAACAGCAGAGATAGATCCAGATAGGAGAAAAAAAACAGCAGAGATAGATCCAGATAGGAGGAAAAAACAGCAGAGATAGATCCAGATCGGAGGGAAAAACGGCAGAGATAGCTCCAGAACAGGAGAAAAAACCAGGAGAGATAGATCCAGCCAGGAGGGAAAAACAGCAGAGATAGCTCCAGACAGGAGAAAAAAAACAGCTGAGATAGCTCCAGACAGGAGAAAAAAACAGCAGAGATAGCTCCAGACAGGAGAAAAAAACAGCAGAGATAACTCCAGCCAGGAGGGAAAAACAGCAGAGATAGCTCCAGACAGGAGAAAAAAACAGCAGAGATAGCTCCAGCCAGGAGTGAAAAACAGCAGATAGCTCAGACAGAGAAAAAAACAGCAGAGATAGCTCCAGCCAGGAGGGAAAACAGCAGAGATAGCTCCAGTCAGGAGAAAAAAAACAGCAGAGATAGCTCCAGACAGGAGAAAAAAACAGAAGAGATAGCTCCAGCAAGGAGGAAAAACAGCAGAGATAGCTCCAGCCAGGAGGAAAAACAGCAGAGATAGCTCCAGACACGAGAAAAAAAACAGCAGAGATAGCTCCAGACAGGAGAAAAAAAAACAGCAGAGATAGCTCCAGACAGGAGAAAAAAACACAAGAGATAGCTCCAGCAAGGAGGGAAAAACAGCAGAGATAGCTCCAGCCAGGAGGGAAAAACAGCAGAGATAGCTCCAGACAGGAGTAAAAAAACAGCAGAGATAGCTCCAGACAGGAGAAAAAAACAGCAGAGATAGATCCAGATAGGAGAAAAAAACAGCAGAGATAGATCCAGTCAGGAGGGAAAAACGGCAGAGAGAGATCCAGCCAGGAGAAAAAAACAGCAGAGATAGGTCCAGGCCAGGAGAAAAAACAGCAGAGATAGATCCAGATGGGAGGAAAAAAACAGCAGAGATAGATCCAGATAGGAGGGAAAAACAGCAGAGATAGCTCCAGACAGGAAAAAAAACCAGGAGAGATAGATCCAGCCAGGAGAGAAAAACAGCAGAGATGGCTCCAGACAGGAGGAAAAAAACAGCAGAGATAGCTCCAGACAGGAGAAAAAAAACAGCAGAGATAGCTCCAGACAGGAGAAAAAACAGCAGAGATAGCTCCAGCCAGGAGGGAAAAACAGCAGAGATAAGCTCCAGACAGGAGAAAAAAACAGCAGAGATAGCTCCAGACAGGAGGGAAAAACAGCAGAGATAGCTCCAGACAGGAGAAAAAAACAGCAGAGATAGCTCCAGCCAGGAGGGGAAAAACAGCAGAGATAGCTCCAGACAGGAGAAAAAAAACAGCAGAGATAGCTCCAGACAGGAGAAAAAAACAGAAGAGATAGCTCCAGCAAGGAGGGAAAAACAGCAGAGATAGCTCCAGCCAGGAGGGAAAAACAGCAGAGATAGCTCCAGACAGGAGAAAGAAAACAGCAGAGATAGCTCCAGACAGGAGAAAAAAACAGCAGAGATAGCTCCAGCAAGGAGGGAAAAACAGCAGAGATAGCTCCAGCCAGGAGGGAAAAACAGCAGAGATAGCTCCAGACAGGAGAAAAAAAACAGCAGAGATAGCTCCAGCCAGGAGGGAAAAACAGCAGAGATAGCTCCAGACAGGAGAAAAAAAACAGCAGAGATAGCTCCAGACAGGAGAAAAAACAGAAGAGATAGCTCCAGCAAGGAGGGAAAAACAGCAGAGATAGCTCCAGACAGGAGAAAAAAAAAGCAGAGAGAGATCCAGCAAGGAGGAAAACACAGCAGAGATAGCTCCAGCAAGGAGGGAAAAACAGCAGAGATAGATCCAGCAAGGAGGGAAAAACAGCAGAGAGAGCTCCAGCCAGGAGAAAAAAACAGCAGAGATAGCTACAGCAAGGAGAAAAAAACAGCAGAGATAGCTCCAGACAGGAGAAAAAAAACAGCAGAGATAGCTCCAACCAGGAGAAAAAAACAGCAGAGAGAGCTCCAGCAAGGAGAAAAAAACAGCAGAGATAGCTCCAGACAGGAGAAAAAAACAGCAGAGATAGATCCAGCAAGGAGGGAAAAACAGCAGAGATAGCTCCAGCAAGGAGGGAAAAACAGCAGAGATAGCTCCAGCAGGAGAAAAAAACAGCAGAGACAGCTCCAGCCAGGAGGGAAAAAACAGCAGAGATAGCTCCAGCCAGGAGATAAAAAACAGCAGAGAAAGCTCCAGACAGGAGGAAAAAACAGCAGAGATAGCTCCAGCCAGGAGGGAAAAAAAACAGCAGAGATAGCTCCAGCCAGGAGGGAAAAAACAGCAGAGATAGCTCCAGACAGGAGAAAAAAACAGCAGAGATAGCTCCAGCCAGGAGGGAAAAAACAGCAGAGATAGATCCAGCCAAGAGGGAAAAAACAGCAGAGATAGCTACAGCCAGGAGATAAAAAACAGCAGAGATAGCTCCAGACAGGAGAAAAAAACAGCAGAGATCGCTCCAGACAGGAGGAAAAAACAGCTGAGACAGCTCCAGCCAGGAGGGACAAAACAGCAGAGATAGCTCCAGACAGGAGGAAAAAAACAGCAGAGATAGCTCCAGCCAGGAGATAAAAAACAGCAGAGATAGCTCCAGACAGGAGAAAAAAACAGCAGAGATAGCTCCAGACAGGAGGAAAAAACAGCAGAGATAGCTCCAGCAGGAGTGGACAAAACAGCAGAGATAGCTCCAGACAGGAAAAAAAAAACAGCAGAGATAGCTCAGGACACGACGAAAAAACAGCAGAGATAGCTCCAACCAGGAGAAAAAGACAGCACAGAGATAGCTCCAGACAGGAGGGAAAAACAGCAGGAAAAAAAACGGCAGAGTTAGCTCCAGCCAGGAGAAAAAAAACAGCGGAGATAGCTCCAGCCAGGAGGAAAAAACAGCAGAGATAGCTCCAGACTGGAGGGAAGAAACAGCAGAAAAAAAACGGCAGAGTTAGCTCCAGCCAGGAGAAAAAACAGCAGAGATAGATCCAGCCAGGAGGGAAAAAACAGCAGAGATAGCTCCAGCCAGGAGATAAAAAACAGCAGAGATAGCTCCAGACAGGAGAAAAAAACAGCAGAGATAGCTCCAGACAGGAGGAAAAAACAGCAGAGATAGCTCCAGCGAGGAGGGACAAAACAGCAGAGATAGCTCCAGACAGGAGGAAAAAACAGCAGAGATAGCTCCAGCCAGGAGATAAAAAACAGCAGAGATAGCTCCAGACAGGAGAAAAAAACAGCAGAGATAGCTCCAGACAGGAGGAAAAAACAGCAGAGATAGCTCCAGCCAGGAGGGACAAAACAGCAGAGATAGCTCCAGACAGGAGGAAAAAACAGCAGAGATAGCTCCAGCCAGGAGATAAAAAAACAGCAGAGAGCTCCAGACAGGAGGAAAAAACAGCAGAGATAGCTCCAGCCAGGAGATAAAAAACAGCAGAGATAGCTCCAGACAGGAGACAAAAACAGCAGAGATAGCTCCAGAGAGGAGAAAAAAACAGCAGAGTTAGCTCCAGACAGGAGGGAAAAACAGCAGAGATAGCTCCAGACAGGAGAAAAAAACAGCAGGATTAGCTCAGGACACGAGAAAAAACAGCAGAGATAGCTCCAACCAGGAGAAAAAAACAGCAGAGATAGCTCCAGACAGGAGGGAAAAACAGCAGGAAAAAAACGGCAGAGTTAGCTCCAGCCAGGAGATAAAAAACAGCGGAGATAGCTCCAGCCAGGAGAAAAAAAACAGCAGAGATAGCTCAGGACACGAGAAAAACAGCTGAGATAGCTCCAACCAGGAGAAAAAAACAGCAGAGATAGCTCCAGACAGGAGGGAAAAACAGCAGGAAAAAAACGGCAGAGTTAGCTCCAGCCGGGAGAGAAAAACAGCAGAGATAGATCCAGACACGAGAAAAAAACAGCAGAGAAAGCTCCAGCCAGGAGGAAAAAACAGCAGAGATAGCTCCAGACAGGAGAAAAAAAACAGCAGAGATAGTTCCAGCAAGGAGGGAAAAAACAGCAGAAAAAAAACGGCAGTTAGCTCCAGCCAGGAGAAAAAACAGCAGAGATAGTTCCAGCAAGGAGGGAAGAAACAGCAGAAAAAAACCCGGCAGAGATAGCTCCATCCAGTATCAAAAAAACGGCAGAGATAGCTCCAGACAGGAGAAAAAAACAGCAGAGATAGCTCCAGACAGGAGGGAAGAAACAGCAGAGATAGCTCCAGACAGGAGAAAAAAAAACAGCAGAGATAGCTCCAGACAGGAGAAAAAACAGCAGAGATAGCTCCAGACAGGAGGGAAAAACAGCAGAAAAAAAACCGGCAGAGTTAGCTCCAGCCAGGAAAAAAAAAACAGCAGAGATAGCTCGAGACAGGAGAAAAAAAGAGCAGAGATAGCTTCAGACACGAGAAAAAAACAGCAGAGATAGCTCCAGCAAGGAGGGAAAAACAGCAGAGATAGATCCAGACACGAGAAAAAACAGCAGAGAAAGCTCCAGCCAGGAGGAAAAAACAGCAGAGATAGCTCCAGACAGGAGAAAAAAACAGCAGAGATAGTTCCAACAAGGAGGGAAAAACAGCAGAAAAAAAAACGGCAGTTAGCTCCAGCCAGGAGAAAAAAACAGCAGAGCTAGCTCCAGCAAGGAGGGAAGAAACAGCAGGAAAAAAAACAGCAGATTTAGCTCCAGCCAGGAGAAAAAAACAGCAGAGATAGCTCCAGCAAGGAGGGAAAAACAGCAAAAAAAAAAAACCGGCAGAGTTAGCTCCAGCTAGGAGAAAAAAAACAGCAGAGATAGCTCCAGACAGGAGGGAAGAAACAGCAGAAAAACAACCGCAGAGTTAGCTCCAGCCAGGAGAAAAAACAGCAGAGATAGCTCCAGACAGGAGAAAAAAAACAGCAGAGATAGCTCCAGCAAGGAGGGAAAAACAGCAGAAAAAAAAAACGGCAGAGTTAGCTCCAGCCGGGAGAGAAAAACAGCAGAGATAGATCCAGACACGAGAAAAAACAGCAGAGAAAGCTCCAGCCAGGAGGAAAAAACAGCAGAGATAGCTCCAGACAGGAGAAAAAAAACAGCAGAGATAGTTCCAGCAAGGAGGGAAAAACAGCAGAAAAAAAAACGGCAGTTACCTCCAGCCAGGAGAAAAAAACAGCAGAGATAGCTCCAGCAGGAGGGAAGAAACAGCAGGAAAAAAAAACGGCAGATTTAGCTCCAGCCAGGAGAAAAAAACAGCAGAGATAGCTCCAGCCAGGAGGGAAAAACAGCAGAGATAGCTCCAGCCAGGAGAAAAAAACAGCAGAGATAGCTCCAGCCAGGAGAAAAAAACAGCAGAGATAGCTCCAGACAGGAGGGAAAAACAGCAGAGATAGATCCAGACACGAGAAAAAAGCAGCAGAGAAAGCTCCAGCCGGGAGGAAAAAACAGCAGAGATAGCTCCAGACACGAGAAAAAACAGCAGAGATAGCTCCAGCCAGGAGGGAAAAACAGCAGAGATAGATCCGGACATGAGAAAAAACAGCAGAGAAAGCTCCAGCCAGGAGAAAAAAAACAGCAGAGAAAGCTCCAGACAGGAGAAAAAAACAGCAGAGATAGCTCCAGCCAGGATGGAAAAACAGCAGAGATAGCTCCAGACAGGAGAAAAAAACAGCAGAGATAGCTCCAACCAGGAGAAAAAAACAGCAGAGATAGCTCCAGCCAGGAGAAAAAAACAGCAGAGATAGCTCCAGCAAGGAGGGAAAAACAGCAGAGATAGCTCCAGACACGAGAAAAAACAGCAGAGATAGCTCCAGCCAGGAGGGAAAACAGCAGAGATAGCTCCAGACAGGAGAAAAAACAGCAGAGATAGCTCCAGCCAGGAGTGAAAAACAGCAGAGATAGATCCAGACATGAGAAAAAACAGCAGAGATAGCTCCAGCCAGGAGGAAAAAACAGCAGAGATAGCTCCAGCCAGCAGAAAAAAAACAGCAGAGATAGCTCCAGACAGGAGAAAAAAACAGCAGAGATAGCTCCAGCCAGGAGGGGAAAACAGCAGAGATAGCTCCAGACACGAGAAAAAACAGCAGAGATAGCTCCAGACAGGACAAAAAAACAGCAGAGATAGATCCAGCCAGGAGAAAAAAACAGCAGAGATAGATCCAGATAGGAGGGAAAAAAAACAGCAGAGATAGATCCAGATAGGAGAAAAAAACAGCAGAGATAGATCCAGATAGGAGAAAAAAACAGCAGAGATAGATCCAGCAGGAGGGAAAAACGGCAGAGATAGATCCAGATAGGAGAAAAAAACAGCAGAGATAGATCCAGATAGGAGGGAAAAACAGCAGAGATAGATCCAGATAGGAGAAAAAAAAACAGCAGAGATAGATCCAGTCAGGAGGGAAAAACGGCAGAGATAGATCCAGATAGGAGAAAAAAAACAGCAGAGATAGACCCAGCCAGGAGAAAAAAACAGCAGAGATAGGTCCAGCCAGGAGAAAAAAACAGCAGAGATAGATCCAGATAGGAGAAAAAAACAGCAGAGATAGATCCAGATAGGAGGAAAAAACAGCAGAGATAGATCCAGATCGGAGGGAAAAACGGCAGAGATAGCTCCAGATAGGAGAAAAAAACAGCAGAGATAGATCCAGATAGGAGAAAAAAACAGCAGAGATAGCTCCAGACTGGAGGGAAGAAACAGCAGGAAAAAAAACGGCAGAGTTAGCTCCAGCCAGGAGATAAAAAAACAGCGGAGATAGCTCCAGCCAGGAGGAAAAAACAGCAGAGATAGCTCCAGACTGGAGGGAAGAAACAGCAGGAAAAAAAACGGCAGAGTTAGCTCCAGTCAGGAGAAAAAACAGCAGAGATAGCTCCAGCAAGGAGGAAAAACAGCAGGGATAGCTCCAGCCAGGAGAAAAAAACAGCAGAGATAGGACCAGCCAGGAGAAAAAACAGCAGAGATAGATCCAGATAGGAGAAAAAAAACAGCAGAGATAGATCCAGATAGGAGGAAAAAAACAGCAGAGATAGATCCAGATCGGAGGGAAAAACAGCAGAGATAGCTCAGACAGGAGAAAAAACCAGGAGAGATAGATCAGCCAGGAGGGAAAAACAGCAGAGATAGCTCCAGACAGGAGAAAAAAAAACAGCAGAGATAGCTCCAGACAGGAGAAAAAAACAGCAGAGATAGCTCCAGACAGGAGAAAAAAAACAGCAGAGATAGATCCAGATAGGAGGAAAAAAAACAGCAGAGATAGATCCAGATAGGAGAAAAAAAACAGCAGAGATAGATCAAGCCAGGAGAAAAAAAACAGCAGAGATAGATCCAGATAGGAGGACAAAAAACAGCAGAGATAGATCCAGATAGGAGAAAAAAACAGCAGAGATAGATCCAGATAGGAGGGAAAAACAGCAGAGATAGATCCAGATAGGAGAAAAAAAACAGCAGAGATAGATCCAGATAGGAGAAAAAAAACAGCAGAGATAGATCCAGATAGGAGAAAAAAAACAGCAGAGATAGATCCAGATAGGAGGAAAAAAAACAGCAGAGATAGATCCAGATAGGAGAAAAAAACAGCAGAGATAGATCCAGATAGGAGGAAAAAAACAGCAGAGATAGATCCAGATAGGAGAAAAAAACAGCAGAGATCGATCCAGATAGGAGGGAAAAACAGCAGAGCTCGATCCAGATAGGAGAAAAAAACAGCAGAGATATATCCAGATAGGAGAAAAAAACAGCAGAGATAGATCCAGCCAGGAGAAAAAAACAGCAGAGATAGATCCAGATAGGAGGGAAAAAAACAGCAGAGATAGATCCAGATAGGAGAAAAAAACAGCAGAGATAGATCCAGATGGGAGAAAAAACAGCAGAGATAGATCCAGCCAGGAGGGAAAAACGGCAGAGATAGATCCAGATAGGAGAAAAAAACAGCAGAGATAGATCCAGATAGGAGAAAAAAAACAGCAGAGATAGATCCAGATAGGAGAAAAAAACAGCAGAGATAGATCCAGCCAGGAGGGAAAAACAGCAGAGATAGATCCAGATAGGAGAAAAAAAACAGCAGAGATAGATCCAGATAGGAGAAAAAAACAGCAGAGATAGATCAGATAGGAGAAAAAAAACAGCAGAGATAGATCCAGCCAGGAGAAAAAAACAGCAGAGATAGATCCAGATAGGAGAAAAAAAACAGCAGAGATAGATCCAGATAGGAGAAAAAAAACAGCAGAGATAGATCCAGCCAGGAGAAAAAAACAGCAGAGATAGGTCCAGCCAGGAGAAAAAAACAGCAGAGATAGATCCAGATAGGAGAAAAAAACAGCAGAGATAGATCCAGATAGGAGGAAAAACAGCAGAGATAGATCCAGATCGGAGGGAAAAACGGCAGAGATAGCTCCAGACAGGAGAAAAAACCAGGAGAGATAGATCCAGCCAGGAGGGAAAAACAGCAGAGATAGCTCCAGACAGGAGAAAAAAAACAGCTGAGATAGCTCCAGACAGGAGAAAAAACAGCAGAGATAGCTCCAGACAGGAGAAAAAAACAGCAGAGATAACTCCAGCCAGGAGGGAAAAACAGCAGAGATAGCTCCAGACAGGAGAAAAAAACAGCAGAGATAGCTCCAGCCAGGAGTGAAAAACAGCAGATAGCTCCAGACAGGAGAAAAAAAACAGCAGAGATAGCTCCAGCCAGGAGGGAAAAACAGCAGAGATAGCTCCAGTCAGGAGAAAAAAACAGCAGAGATAGCTCCAGACAGGAGAAAAAAACAGAAGAGATAGCTCCAGCAAGGAGGGAAAAACAGCAGAGATAGCTCCAGCCAGGAGGGAAAAACAGCAGAGATAGCTCCAGACAGGAGAAAAAAAACAGCAGAGATAGCTCCAGACAGGAGAAAAAAACAGAAGAGATAGCTCCAGCAAGGAGGGAAAAACAGCAGAGATAGCTCCAGCCAGGAGGGAAAAACAGCAGAGATAGCTCCAGACAGGAGTAAAAAAACAGCAGAGATAGCTCCAGACAGGAGAAAAAAACAGCAGAGATAGATCCAGATAGGAGAAAAAAACAGCAGAGATAGATCCAGTCAGGAGGGAAAAACGGCAGAGAGAGATCAGCCAGGAGAAAAAAACAGCAGAGATAGGTCCAGCCAGGAGAAAAAAACAGCAGAGATAGATCCAGATGGGAGGAAAAAAACAGCAGAGATAGATCCAGATAGGAGGAAAAACAGCAGAGATAGCTCCAGACAGGAAAAAAAACCAGGAGAGATAGATCCAGCCAGGAGAGAAAAACAGCAGAGATGGCTCCAGACAGGAGAAAAAAACAGCAGAGATAGCTCCAGACAGGAGAAAAAAACAGCAGAGATAGCTCCAGACAGGAGAAAAAACAGCAGAGATAGCTCAGCCAGGAGGGAAAAACAGCAGAGATAGCTCCAGACAGGAGAAAAAAAACAGCAGAGATAGCTCCAGACAGGAGGGAAAAACAGCAGAGATAGCTCCAGACAGGAGAAAAAAACAGCAGAGATAGCTCCAGCCAGGAGGGAAAAACAGCAGAGATAGCTCCAGACAGGAGAAAAAAAACAGCAGAGATAGCTCCAGACAGGAGAAAAAAACAGAAGAGATAGCTCCAGCAAGGAGGGAAAAACAGCAGAGATAGCTCCAGCCAGGAGGGAAAAACAGCAGAGATAGCTCCAGACAGGAGAAAGAAAACAGCAGAGATAGCTCCAGACAGGAGAAAAAAACAGCAGAGATAGCTCCAGCAAGGAGGAAAAACAGCAGAGATAGCTCCAGCCAGGAGGGAAAAACAGCAGAGATAGCTCCAGACAGGAGAAAAAAAACAGCAGAGATAGCTCCAGCCAGGAGGGAAAAACAGCAGAGATAGCTCCAGACAGGGAGAAAAAAAAACAGCAGAGATAGCTCCAGACAGGAGAAAAAAACAGAAGAGATAGCTCCAGCAAGGAGGGAAAAACAGCAGAGATAGCTCCAGACAGGAGAAAAAAAAAGCAGAGAGAGATCCAGCAAGGAGGAAAACACAGCAGAGATAGCTCCAGCAAGGAGGGAAAAACAGCAGAGATAGATCCAGCAAGGAGGGAAAAACAGCAGAGAGAGCTCCAGCCAGGAGAAAAAAACAGCAGAGATAGCTACAGCAAGGAGAAAAAAACAGCAGAGATAGCTCCAGACAGGAGAAAAAAACAGCAGAGATAGCTCCAACCAGGAGAAAAAAACAGCAGAGAGAGCTCCAGCAAGGAGAAAAAAACAGCAGAGATAGCTCCAGACAGGAGAAAAAAACAGCAGAGATAGATCCAGCAAGGAGGGAAAAACAGCAGAGATAGCTCCAGCAAGGAGGGAAAAACAGCAGAGATAGCTCCAGCCAGGAGAAAAAAACAGCAGAGACAGCTCCAGCCAGGAGGGAAAAAACAGCAGAGATAGCTCCAGCCAGGAGATAAAAAACAGCAGAGAAAGCTCCAGACAGGAGGAAAAAACAGCAGAGATAGCTCCAGCCAGGAGGGAAAAAAACAGCAGAGATAGCTCCAGCCAGGAGGGAAAAAACAGCAGAGATAGCTCCAGACAGGAGAAAAAACAGCAGAGATAGCTCCAGCCAGGAGGGAAAAAACAGCAGAGATAGATCCAGCCAAGAGGGAAAAAACAGCAGAGATAGCTACAGCCAGGAGATAAAAAACAGCAGAGATAGCTCCAGACAGGAGAAAAAAACAGCAGAGATCGCTCCAGACAGGAGGAAAAAACAGCTGAGACAGCTCCAGCCAGGAGGGACAAAACAGCAGAGATAGCTCCAGACAGGAGGAAAAAACAGCAGAGATAGCTCCAGCCAGGAGATAAAAAACAGCAGAGATAGCTCCAGACAGGAGAAAAAAACAGCAGAGATAGCTCCAGACAGGAGGAAAAAACAGCAGAGATAGCTCCAGCCAGGAGGGACAAAACAGCAGAGATAGCTCCAGACAGGAAAAAAAAACAGCAGAGATAGCTCAGGACACGAGAAAAAACAGCAGAGATAGCTCCAACCAGGAGAAAAAGACAGCAGAGATAGCTCCAGACAGGAGGGAAAAACAGCAGGAAAAAAAACGGCAGAGTTAGCTCCAGCCAGGAGAAAAAAAACAGCGGAGATAGCTCCAGCCAGGAGGAAAAAACAGCAGAGATAGCTCCAGACTGGAGGGAAGAAACAGCAGGAAAAAAAACGGCAGAGTTAGCTCCAGCCAGGAGAAAAAACAGCAGAGATAGATCCAGCCAGGAGGGAAAAAACAGCAGAGATAGCTCCAGCCAGGAGATAAAAAACAGCAGAGATAGCTCCAGACAGGAGAAAAAAACAGCAGAGATAGCTCCAGACAGGAGGAAAAAACAGCAGAGATAGCTCCAGCGAGGAGGGACAAAACAGCAGAGATAGCTCCAGACAGGAGGAAAAAACAGCAGAGATAGCTCCAGCCAGGAGATAAAAAACAGCAGAGATAGCTCCAGACAGGAGAAAAAAACAGCAGAGATAGCTCCAGACAGGAGGAAAAAACAGCAGAGATAGCTCCAGCCAGGAGGGACAAAACAGCAGAGATAGCTCCAGACAGGAGGAAAAAACAGCAGAGATAGCTCCAGCCAGGAGATAAAAAAACAGCAGAGAGCTCCAGACAGGAGGAAAAAACAGCAGAGATAGCTCCAGCCAGGAGATAAAAAACAGCAGAGATAGCTCCAGACAGGAGACAAAAACAGCAGAGATAGCTCCAGAGAGGAGAAAAAAACAGCAGAGTTAGCTCCAGACAGGAGGGAAAAACAGCAGAGATAGCTCCAGACAGGAGAAAAAAACAGCAGGATTAGCTCAGGACACGAGAAAAAACAGCAGAGATAGCTCCAACCAGGAGAAAAAAACAGCAGAGATAGCTCCAGACAGGAGGGAAAAACAGCAGGAAAAAAAACGGCAGAGTTAGCTCCAGCCAGGAGATAAAAAACAGCGGAGATAGCTCCAGCCAGGAGAAAAAAACAGCAGAGATAGCTCAGGACACGAGAAAAAACAGCTGAGATAGCTCCAACCAGGAGAAAAAAACAGCAGAAATAGCTCCAGACAGGAGGGAAAAACAGCAGGAAAAAAAACGGCAGAGTTAGCTCCAGCCGGGAGAGAAAAACAGCAGAGATAGATCCAGACACGAGAAAAAACAGCAGAGAAAGCTCCAGCCAGGAGGAAAAAACAGCAGAGATAGCTCCAGACAGGAGAAAAAAACAGCAGAGATAGTTCCAGCAAGGAGGGAAAAACAGCAGAAAAAAAAAACGGCAGTTAGCTCCAGCCAGGAGAAAAAAACAGCAGAGATAGTTCCAGCAAGGAGGGAAGAAACAGCAGAAAAAAAACCGGCAGAGATAGCTCCATCCAGTTCAAAAAAACGGCAGAGATAGCTCCAGACAGGAGAAAAAAACAGCAGAGATAGCTCCAGACAGGAGGGAAGAAACAGCAGAGATAGCTCCAGACAGGAGAAAAAAAACAGCAGAGATAGCTCCAGACAGGAGAAAAAACAGCAGAGATAGCTCCAGACAGGAGGGAAAAACAGCAGAAAAAAAACCGGCAGAGTTAGCTCCAGCCAGGAAAAAAAAACAGCAGAGCTAGCTCCAGCAAGGAGGGAAGAAACAGCAGGAAAAAAAACAGCAGATTTAGCTCCAGCCAGGAGAAAAAAACAGCAGAGATAGCTCCAGCAAGGAGGGAAAAACAGCAAAAAAAAAAACCGGCAGAGTTAGCTCCAGCTAGGAGAAAAAAAACAGCAGAGATAGCTCCAGACAGGAGGGAAGAAACAGCAGAAAAACAACCGGCAGAGTTAGCTCCAGCCAGGAGAAAAAACAGCAGAGATAGCTCCAGACAGGAGAAAAAAAACAGCAGAGATAGCTCCAGCAAGGAGGGAAAAACAGCAGAAAAAAAAACGGCAGAGTTAGCTCCAGCCGGGAGAGAAAAACAGCAGAGATAGATCCAGACACGAGAAAAAACAGCAGAGAAAGCTCCAGCCAGGAGGAAAAAACAGCAGAGATAGCTCCAGACAGGAGAAAAAAACAGCAGAGATAGTTCCAGCAAGGAGGGAAAAACAGCAGAAAAAAAAACGGCAGTTACCTCCAGCCAGGAGAAAAAAACAGCAGAGATAGCTCCAGCAAGGAGGGAAGAAACAGCAGGAAAAAAAACGGCAGATTTAGCTCCAGCCAGGAGAAAAAAACAGCAGAGATAGCTCCAGCCAGGAGGGAAAAACAGCAGAGATAGCTCCAGCCAGGAGAAAAAAACAGCAGAGATAGCTCCAGCCAGGAGAAAAAAACAGCAGAGATAGCTCCAGACAGGAGGGAAAAACAGCAGAGATAGATCCAGACACGAGAAAAAAGCAGCAGAGAAAGCTCCAGCCGGGAGGAAAAAACAGCAGAGATAGCTCAAGACACGAGAAAAAACAGCAGAGATAGCTCCAGCCAGGAGGGAAAAACAGCAGAGATAGATCCAGACATGAGAAAAAACAGCAGAGAAAGCTCCAGCCAGGAGAAAAAAACAGCAGAGAAAGCTCCAGACAGGAGAAAAAAACAGCAGAGATAGCTCCAGCCAGGATGGAAAAACAGCAGAGATAGCTCCAGACAGGAGAAAAAAACAGCAGAGATAGCTCCAACCAGGAGAAAAAAACAGCAGAGATAGCTCCAGCCAGGAGAAAAAAACAGCAGAGATAGCTCCAGCAAGGAGGGAAAAACAGCAGAGATAGCTCCAGACACGAGAAAAAACAGCAGAGATAGCTCCAGCCAGGAGGGAAAACAGCAGAGATAGCTCCAGACAGGAGAAAAAACAGCAGAGATAGCTCCAGCCAGGAGTGAAAAACAGCAGAGATAGATCCAGACACGAGAAAAAACAGCAGAGATAGCTCCAGCCAGGAGGAAAAAACAGCAGAGATAGCTCCAGCCAGCAGAAAAAAAACAGCAGAGATAGCTCCAGACAGGAGAAAAAAACAGCAGAGATAGCTCCAGCCAGGAGGGGAAAACAGCAGAGATAGCTCCAGACACGAGAAAAAACAGCAGAGATAGCTCCAGACAGGACAAAAAAACAGCAGAGATAGCTCCAGACAGGAGAAAAAAAACAGCAGAGATAGCTCCAGCCAGGAGGGAAAAACAGCAGAGATAGCTCCAGCCAGGAGAAAAAAACAGCAGAGATAGCTCCAGACAGGAGAAAAAAAACAGCAGAGATAGCTCCAGTCAGGAGGGAAGAAAGAGCAGAGATAGCTCCAGCCAGGAGAAAAAAACAGCAGAGATAGCTGCAGCCAGGAGGGAAAAACAGCAGAGATAGCTCCAGCCAGGAGAAAAAAACAGCAGAGATAGCTCCAGCCAGGAGAAAAAAACAGCAGAGATAACTCCAGCCAGGAGAAAAAAACAGCAGAGACAGCTCCAGCCAGGAGAAAAAAACAGCAGAGACAGCTCCAGCCAGGAAGCAAAAAACAGCAGAGATAGCTCCAGCCAGGAAGCAAAAAACAGCAGAGATAGTTCCAGCAAGGAGGGAAGAAACAGCAGAAAAAAAACCGGCAGAGATAGATCCATCCAGTTCAAAAAAACGGCAGAGATAGCTCCAGACAGGAGAAAAAACAGCAGAGATAGCTCCAGCCAGGAGGAAAAAAACAGCAGAGATAGCTCGAGACAGGAGAAAAAAACAGCAGAGATAGCTTCAGACACGAGAAAAAAAACAGCAGAGATAGCTCCAGCAAGGAGGGAAAAACAGCAGAAAAAAAAACGGCAGAGTTAGCTCCAGCCGGGAGAGAAAAACAGCAGAGATAGATCCAGACACGAGAAAAAACAGCAGAGAAAGCTCCAGCCAGGAGGAAAAAACAGCAGAGATAGCTCCAGACAGGAGAAAAAAACAGCAGAGATAGTTCCAGCAAGGAGGGAAAAACAGCAGAAAAAAAAACGGCAGTTAGCTCCAGCCAGGAGAAAAAAACAGCAGAGCTAGCTCCAGCAAGGAGGGAAGAAACAGCAGGAAAAAAAACAGCAGATTTAGCTCCAGCCAGGACAAAAAAACAGCAGAGATAGCTCCAGCAAGGAGGGAAAAACAGCAAAAAAAAAACCCGGCAGAGTTAGCTCCAGCTGGGAGAAAAAAAACAGCAGAGATAGCTCCAGACAGAAGGGAAGAAACAGCAGAAAAACAACCGGCAGAGTTAGCTCCAGCCAGGAAAAAAAAAACAGCAGAGATAGCTCCAGACAGGAGAAAAAAAACAGCAGAGATAGCTCCAGCAAGGAGGGAAAACCAGCAGAAAAAAAAACGGCAGAGTTAGCTCCAGCCGGGAGAGAAAAACAGCAGAGATAGATCCAGACACGGGAAAAAACAGCAGAGAAAGCTCCAGCCAGGAGGAAAAAACAGCAGAGATAGCTCCAGACAGGAGAAAAAAACAGCAGAGATAGTTCCAGCAAGGAGGGAAAAACAGCAGAAAAAAAAACGGCAGTTAGCTCCAGCCAGGAGAAAAAAACAGCAGAGATAGTTCCAGCAAGGAGGGAAGAAACAGCAGAAAAAAAACCGGCAGAGATAGCTCCATCCAGTTCAAAAAAACGGCAGAGATAGCTCCAGACAGGAGAAAAAAACAGCAGAGATAGCTCCAGACAGGAGGGAAGAAACAGCAGAGATAGCTCCAGACTGGAGAAAAAAAACAGCAGAGATAGCTCCAGACAGGAGAAAAAACAGCAGAGATAGCTCCAGACAGGAGGGAAAAACAGCAGAAAAAAAACCGGCAGAGATAGCTCCATCCAGTTCAAAAAAACGGCAGAGATAGCTCCAGACAGGAGAAAAAAACAGCAGAGATAGCTCCAGACAGGAGGGAAGAAACAGCAGAGATAGCTCCAGACTGGAGAAAAAAAACAGCAGAGATAGCTCCAGACAGGAGAAAAAACAGCAGAGATAGCTCCAGACAGGAGGGAAGAAACAGCAGAGATAGCTCCAGACTGGAGAAAAAAAACAGCAGAGATAGCTCGAGACAGGAGAAAAAAACAGCAGAGATAGCTTCAGACACGAGAAAAAAAACAGCAGAGATAGCTCCAGCAAGGAGGGAAAAACTGCAGAGATAGATCCAGACACGAGAAAAAACAGCAGAGAAAGCTCCAGCCAGGAGGAAAAAACAGCAGAGATAGCTCCAGACAGGAGAAAAAAACAGCAGAGATAGTTCCAGCAAGGAGGGAAAAACAGCAGAAAAAAAAACGGCAGTTAGCTCCAGCCAGGAGAAAAAAACAGCAGAGCTAGCTCCAGCAAGGAGGGAAGAAACAGCAGGAAAAAAAACAGCAGATTTAGCTCCAGCCAGGACAAAAAAACAGCAGAGATAGCTCCAGCAAGGAGGGAAAAACAGCAAAAAAAAAAACCGGCAGAGTTAGCTCCAGCTAGGAGAAAAAAAACAGCAGAGATAGCTCCAGACAGGAGGGAAGAAACAGCAGAAAAACAACCGGCAGAGTTAGCTCCAGCCAGGAGAAAAAACAGCAGAGATAGCTCCAGACAGGAGAAAAAAAACAGCAGAGATAGCTCCAGCAAGGAGGGAAAAACAGCAGAAAAAAAAACGGCAGAGTTAGCTCCAGCCGGGAGAGAAAAACAGCAGAGATAGATCCAGACACGAGAAAAAACAGCAGAGAAAGCTCCAGCCAGGAGGAAAAAACAGCAGAGATAGCTCCAGACAGGAGAAAAAAACAGCAGAGATAGTTCCAGCAAGGAGGGAAAAACAGCAGAAAAAAAAAACGGCAGTTAGCTCCAGCCAGGAGAAAAAAACAGCAGAGATAGCTCCAGCAAGGAGGGAAGAAACAGCAGGAAAAAAAACGGCAGATTTAGCTCCAGCCAGGAGAAAAAAACAGCAGAGATAGCTCCAGCCAGGAGGGAAAAACAGCAGAGATAGTTCCAGCAAGGAGGGAAAAACAGCAGAAAAAAAAACGGCAGTTACCTCCAGCCAGGAGAAAAAAACAGCAGAGATAGCTCCAGCAAGGAGGGAAGAAACAGCAGGAAAAAAAACGGCAGATTTAGCTCCAGCCAGGAGAAAAAAACAGCAGAGATAGCTCCAGCCAGGAGGGAAAAACAGCAGAGATAGCTCCAGCCAGGAGAAAAAAACAGCAGAGATAGCTCCAGCCAGGAGAAAAAAACAGCAGAGATAGCTCCAGACAGGAGGGAAAAACAGCAGAGATAGATCCAGACACGAGAAAAAAGCAGCAGAGAAAGCTCCAGCCGGGAGGAAAAAACAGCAGAGATAGCTCCAGACACGAGAAAAAACAGCAGAGATAGCTCCAGCCAGGAGGGAAAAACAGCAGAGATAGATCCAGACATGAGAAAAAACAGCAGAGAAAGCTCCAGCCAGGAGAAAAAAACAGCAGAGAAAGCTCCAGACAGGAGAAAAAAACAGCAGAGATAGCTCCAGCCAGGAGGGAAAAACAGCAGAGATAGCTCCAGACAGGAGAAAAAAACAGCAGAGATAGCTCCAACCAGGAGAAAAAAACAGCAGAGAGAGCTCCAGCCAGGAGAAAAAAACAGCAGAGATAGCTCCAGCAAGGAGGGAAAAACAGCAGAGATAGCACCAGACACGAGAAAAAACAGCAGAGATAGCTCCAGCCAGGAGGGAAAACAGCAGAGATAGCTCCAGACACGAGAAAAAACAGCAGAGATAGCTCCAGACAGGACAAAAAAACAGCAGAGATAGCTCCAGACAGGAGAAAAAAAACAGCAGAGATAGCTCCAGCAAGGAGGGAAAAACAGCAGAGATAGCTCCAGCCAGGAGAAAAAAACAGCAGAGATAGCTCCAGACAGGAGAAAAAAAACAGCAGAGATAGCTCCAGTCAGGAGGGAAGAAAGAGCAGAGATAGCTCCAGCCAGGAGAAAAAAACAGCAGAGATAGCTGCAGCCAGGAGGGAAAAACAGCAGAGATAGCTCCAGCCAGGAGAAAAAAACAGCAGAGATAGCTCCAGCCAGGAGAAAAAAACAGCAGAGATAACTCCAGCCAGGAGAAAAAAACAGCAGACACAGCTCCAGCCAGGAGAAAAAAACAGCAGAGACAGCTCCAGCCAGGAAGCAAAAAACAGCAGAGATAGCTCCAGCCATGAAGCAAAAAACAGCAGAGATAGTTCCAGCAAGGAGGGAAGAAACAGCAGAAAAAAAACCGGCACAGATAGCTCCATCCAGTTCAAAAAAACGGCAGAGATAGCTCCAGACAGGAGAAAAAACAGCAGAGATAGCTCCAGCCAGGAGGAAAAAAACAGCAGAGATAGCTCGAGACAGGAGAAAAAAACAGCACAGATAGCTTCAGACACGAGAAAAAAAACAGCAGAGATAGCTCCAGCAAGGAGGGAAAAACAGCAGAAAAAAAAACGGCAGAGTTAGCTCCAGCCGGGAGAGAAAAACAGCAGAGATAGATCCAGACACGAGAAAAAACAGCAGAGAAAGCTCCAGCCAGGAGGAAAAAACAGCAGAGATAGCTCCAGACAGGAGAAAAAAACAGCAGAGATAGTTCCAGCAAGGAGGGAAAAACAGCAGAAAAAAAAACGGCAGTTAGCTCCAGCCAGGAGAAAAAAACAGCAGAGCTAGCTCCAGCAAGGAGGGAAGAAACAGCAGGAAAAAAACCAGCAGATTTAGCTCCAGCCAGGACAAAAAAACAGCAGAGATAGCTCCAGCAAGGAGGGAAAAACAGCAAAAAAAAAAACCGGCAGAGTTAGCTCCAGCTGGGAGAAAAAAAACAGCAGAGATAGCTCCAGACAGGAGGGAAGAAACAGCAGAAAAACAACCGGCAGAGTTAGCTCCAGCCAGGAAAAAAAAAACAGCAGAGATAGCTCCAGACAGGAGAAAAAAAACAGCAGAGATAGCTCCAGCAAGGAGGGAAAAACAGCAGAAAAAAAAACGGCAGAGTTAGCTCCAGCCGGGAGAGAAAAACAGCAGAGATAGATCCAGACACGAGAAAAAACAGCAGAGAAAGCTCCAGCCAGGAGGAAAAAACAGCAGAGATAGCTCCAGACAGGAGAAAAAAACAGCAGAGATAGTTCCAGCAAGGAGGGAAAAACAGCAGAAAAAAAAACGGCAGTTAGCTCCAGCCAGGAGAAAAAAACAGCAGAGATAGTTCCAGCAAGGAGGGAAGAAACAGCAGAAAAAAAACCGGCAGAGATAGCTCCATCCAGTTCAAAAAAACGGCAGAGATAGCTCCAGACAGGAGAAAAAAACAGCAGAGATAGCTCCAGACAGGAGGGAAGAAACAGCAGAGATAGCTCCAGACAGGAGAAAAAAAACAGCAGAGATAGCTCCAGACAGGAGAAAAAACAGCAGAGATAGCTCCAGACAGGAGGGAAAAACAGCAGAAAAAAAACCGGCAGAGTTAGCTCCAGCCAGGAAAAAAAAAACAGCAGAGATAGCTCGAGACAGGAGAAAAAAACAGCAGAGATAGCTTCAGACACGAGAAAAAAAACAGCAGAGATAGCTCCAGCAAGGAGGGAAAAACTGCAGAGATAGATCCAGACACGAGAAAAAACAGCAGAGAAAGCTCCAGCCAGGAGGAAAAAACAGCAGAGATAGCTCCAGACAGGAGAAAAAAACAGCAGAGATAGTTCCAGCAAGGAGGGAAAAACAGCAGAAAAAAAAACGGCAGTTAGCTCCAGCCAGGAGAAAAAAACAGCAGAGCTAGCTCCAGCAAGGAGGGAAGAAACAGCAGGAAAAAAAACAGCAGATTTAGCTCCAGCCAGGAGAAAAAAACAGCAGAGATAGCTCCAGCAAGGAGGGAAAAACAGCAAAAAAAAAAACCGGCAGAGTTAGCTCCAGCTAGGAGAAAAAAAACAGCAGAGATAGCTCCAGACAGGAGGGAAGAAACAGCAGAAAAACAACCGGCAGAGTTAGCTCCAGCCAGGAGAACAAACAGCAGAGATAGCTCCAGACAGGAGAAAAAACAGCAGAGAAAGCTCCAGCCAGGAGGAAAAAACAGCAGAGATAGCTCCAGACAGGAGAAAAAAACAGCAGAGATAGTTCCAGCAAGGAGGGAAAAACAGCAGAAAAAAAAACGGCAGTTAGCTCCAGCCAGGAGAAAAAAACAGCAGAGATAGCTCCAGCAAGGAGGGAAGAAACAGCAGGAAAAAAAACGGCAGATTTAGCTCCAGCCAGGAGAAAAAAACAGCAGAGATAGCTCCAGCCAGGAGGGAAAAACAGCAGAGATAGCTCCAGCCAGGAGGGAAAAACAGCAGAAAAAAAAACGGCAGTTAGCTCCAGCCAGGAGAAAAAAACAGCAGAGATAGCTCCAGCAAGGAGGGAAGAAACAGCAGGAAAAAAAACGGCAGATTTAGCTCCAGCCAGGAGAAAAAAACAGCAGAGATAGCTCCAGCCAGGAGGGAAAAACAGCAGAGATAGCTCCAGCCAGGAGAAAAAAACAGCAGAGATAGCTCCAGCCAGGAGAAAAAAACAGCAGAGATAGCTCCAGACAGGAGGGAAAAACAGCAGAGATAGATCCAGACACGAGAAAAAAGCAGCAGAGAAAGCTCCAGCCAGGAGGAAAAAACAGCAGAGATAGCTCCAGACACGAGAAAAAACAGCAGAGATAGCTCCAGCCAGGAGGGAAAAACAGCAGAGATAGATCCAGACACGAGAAAAAACAGCAGAGAAAGCTCCAGCCAGGAGAAAAAAACAGCAGAGAAAGCTCCAGACAGGAGAAAAAAACAGCAGAGATAGCTCCAGCCAGGAGGGAAAAACAGCAGAGATAGCTCCAGACAGGAGAAAAAAACAGCAGAGATAGCTCCAACCAGGAGAAAAAAACAGCAGAGATAGCTCCAGCCAGGAGAAAAAAACAGCAGAGATAGCTCCAGCAAGGAGGGAAAAACAGCAGAGATAGCTCCAGACACGAGAAAAAACAGCAGAGATAGCTCCAGCCAGGAGGGAAAACAGCAGAGATAGCTCCAGACAGGAGAAAAAACAGCAGAGATAGCTCCAGCCAGGAGTGAAAAACAGCAGAGATAGATCCAGACACGAGAAAAAACAGCAGAGATAGCTCCAGCCAGGAGGAAAAAACAGCAGAGATAGCTCCAGCCAGCAGAAAAAAACAGCAGAGATAGCTCCAGACAGGAGAAAAAAACAGCAGAGATAGCTCCAGACAGGAGAAAAAAACAGCAGAGATAGCTCCAGACACGAGAAAAAACAGCAGAGATAGCTCGAGCCAGGAGGGGAAAACAGCAGAGATAGCTCCAGACACGAGAAAAAACAGCAGAGATAGCTCCAGACAGGACAAAAAAACAGCAGAGATAGCTCCAGACAGGAGAAAAAGAACAGCAGAGATAGCTCCAGCCAGGAGGGAAAAACAGCAGAGATAGCTCCAGCCAGGAGGGAAAAACAGCAGAAAAAAAAACGGCAGAGTTAGCTCCAGCCGGTAGAGAAAAACAGCAGAGATAGATCCAGACACGAGAAAAAACAGCAGAGAAAGCTCCAGCCAGGAGGAAAAAACAGCAGAGATAGCTCCAGACAGGAGAAAAAAACAGCAGAGATAGTTCCAGCAAGGAGGGAAAAACAGCAGAAAAAAAACGGCAGATTTAGCTCCAGCCAGGAGAAAAAAACAGCAGAGATAGCTCCAGCCAGGAGGGAAAAACAGCAGAGATAGCTCCAGCCAGGAGAAAAAAACAGCAGAGATAGCTCCAGCCAGGAGAAAAAAACAGCAGAGATAGCTCCAGACAGGAGGGAAAAACAGCAGAGATAGATCCAGACACGAGAAAAAAGCAGCAGAGAAAGCTCCAGCCAGGAGGAAAAAACAGCAGAGATAGCTCCAGACACGAGAAAAAACAGCAGAGATAGCTCCAGCCAGGAGGGAAAAACAGCAGAGATAGATCCAGACACGAGAAAAAACAGCAGAGAAAGCTCCAGCCAGGAGAAAAAAACAGCAGAGAAAGCTCCAGACAGGAGAAAAAAACAGCAGAGATAGCTCCAGCCAGGAGGGAAAAACAGCAGAGATAGCTCCAGACAGGAGAAAAAAACAGCAGAGATAGCTCCAACCAGGAGAAAAAAACAGCAGAGATAGCTCCAGCCAGGAGAAAAAAACAGCAGAGATAGCTCCAGCAAGGAGGGAAAAACAGCAGAGATAGCTCCAGACACGAGAAAAAACAGCAGAGATAGCTCCAGCCAGGAGGGAAAACAGCAGAGATAGCTCCAGACAGGAGAAAAAACAGCAGAGATAGCTCCAGCCAGGAGTGAAAAACAGCAGAGATAGATCCAGACACGAGAAAAAACAGCAGAGATAGCTCCAGCCAGGAGGAAAAAACAGCAGAGATAGCTCCAGCCAGCAGAAAAAAACAGCAGAGATAGCTCCAGACAGGAGAAAAAAACAGCAGAGATAGCTCCAGACAGGAGAAAAAAACAGCAGAGATAGCTCCAGACACGAGAAAAAACAGCAGAGATAGCTCCAGACAGGACAAAAAAACAGCAGAGATAGCTCCAGACAGGAGAAAAAAAACAGCAGAGATAGCTCCAGCCAGGAGGGAAAAACAGCAGAGATAGCTCCAGCCAGGAGAAAAAAACAGCAGAGATAGCTCCAGACAGGAGAAAAAAAACAGCAGAGATAGCTCCAGTCAGGAGGGAAGAAAGAGCAGAGATAGCTCCAGCCAGGAGAAAAAAACAGCAGAGATAGCTGCAGCCAGGATGGAAAAACAGCAGAGATAGCTCCAGCCAGGAGAAAAAAACAGCAGAGATAGCTCCAGCCAGGAGAAAAAAACAGCAGAGATAACTCCAGCCAGGAGAAAAAAACAGCAGAGACAGCTCCAGCCAGGAGAAAAAAACAGCAGAGACAGCTCCAGCCAGGAAGCAAAAAACAGCAGAGATAGCTCCAGCCAGGAAGCAAAAAACAGCAGAGATAGCTCCAGCAAGGAGGGAAAAACAGCAGAGATAGATCCAGACACGAGAAAAAACAGCAGAGAAAGCTCCAGCCAGGAGGAAAAAACAGCAGAGATAGCTCCAGCTAGGAGAAAAAAACAGCAGACAGCTCCAGCAAGGAGGGAAAAACAGCAGAAAAAAAAACGGCAGAGTTAGCTCCAGCCAGGAGAAAAAAACAGCAGAGATAGCTCCAGCAAGGAGGGAAAAACAGCAGAAAAAAAACGGCAGAGTTAGCTCCAGCTAGGAGAAAAAAAACAGCAGAGATAGCTCCAGCCAGGAGGGAAAAACAGCAGAGATAGCTCCAGACAGGAGATAAAAAACAGCAGAGATAGCTCCAGCTAGGAGAAAAAAACAGCAGAGATAGCTCCAGCCAGGAGGGAAAAACAGCAGAGATAGCTCAAGCCAGGAGAAAAAAACAGCAGAGATAGCTCCAGCCAGGAGGGAAAAACAGCAGAGATAGATCCAGACACGAGAAAAAAGCAGCAGAGATAGCTCCAGCCAGGAGAAAAAAACAGCAGAGATAGCTCCAGACAGGAGGGAAGAAACAGCAGAGATAGCTCCAGTCAGGAGGGAAGAAAGAGCAGAGATAGATCCAGACACGAGAAAAAAGCAGCAGAGAAAGCTCCAGCCAGGAGGGAAAAACAGCAGAGATAGATCCAGACACGAGAAAAAACAGCAGAGATAGCTCCATCCCGGAGAAAAAAACAGCAGAGATAGCTCCAGACAGGAGAAAAAAACAGCAGAGATAGCTCCAGCCAGGAAGCAAAAAACAGCAGAGATAGCTCCAGCCAGGAAGCAAAAAACAGCAGAGATAGCTCCAGCCAGGAAGCAAAAAACAGCAGAGATAGCTCCAGCCAGGAAGCAAAAAACAGCAGTGATAGCTCCAGACACGAGAAAAAACAGCAGAGATAGCTCCAGCCAGGAGGGAAAAACAGCAGAGATAGCTCCAGCCAGGAGAAAAAAACAGCAGAGATAGCTCCAGACAGGAGGGAAGAAACAGCAGAGATAGCTCCAGCCAGGAGGGAAAAACAGCAGAGGTAGCTCCAGCCAGGAAGCAAAAAACAGCAGAGATAGCTCCAGCTAGGAGGGAAAAAACAGCAGAGATAGCTCCAGCCAGGAAGCAAAAAACAGCAGAGATAGCTCCAGACAGGTGAAAAAAACAGCAGAGATAGCTCCAGCAAGGAGGGAAAAACAGCAGAGATAGATCCAGATACGAGAAAAAACAGCAGAGAAAGCTCCAGCCAGGAGGGAAGAAAGAGCAGAGATAGCTCCAGCCAGGAGAAAAAAACAGCAGAGATAGCTGCAGCCAGGAGGGAAAAACAGCAGAGATAGCTCCAGCCAGGAGAAAAAAACAGCAGAGATAGCTCCAGCCAGGAAGCAAAAAACAGCAGAGATAGTTCCAGCAAGGAGGGAAAAACAGCAGAAAAAAAACCGGCAGTTAGCTCCAGCCAGGAGAAAAAAACAGCAGAGATAGCTCCAGCAAGGAGGGAAGAAAGAGCAGGAAAAAAACCGGCAGATTTAGCTCCAGCCAGGAGAAAAAAACAGCAGAGATAGCTCCAGCCAGGAGGAAAAAACAGCAGAGATAGCTCCAGCCAGGAGAAAAAAACAGCAGAGATAGCTCCAGCCAGGAGAAAAAAACAGCAGACATAGCTCCAGCCAGGAGAAAAAACAGCAGAGATAGCTGCAGCCAGGAGGGAAAAACAGCAGAGATAGCTCCAGCCATGAGAAAAAAACAGCAGAGATAGCTCCAGCCAGGAAGCAAAAAACAGCAGAGATAGCTCCAGCCAGGAGGAAAAAAACAGCAGAGATAGCTCCAGCCAGGAAGCAAAAAACAGCAGAGATAGCTCCAGCCAGGAGAAAAAAACAGCAGAGATAGCTGCAGCAAGGAGGGAAAAACAGCAGAGATAGAACCAGACACGAGAAAAAACAGCAGAGAAAGCTCCAGCCAGGAGGGAAGAAAGAGCAGAGATAGCACCAGCCAGGAGAAATAAACAGCAGAGATAGCTGCAGCCAGGAGGGAAAAACAGCAGAGATAGCTCCAGCCAGGAGAAAAAAACAGCAGAGATAGCTCCAGACACGAGAAAAAACAGCAGAGATAGCTCCAATCAGGAGAAAAAAACAGCAGAGATAGCTCCAGACAGGTGAAAAAAACAGCAGAGATAGCTCCAGCAAGGAGGGAAAAACAGCAGAGATAGATCCAGATACGAGAAAAAACAGCAGAGAAAGCTCCAGCCAGGAGGGAAGAAAGAGCAGAGATAGCTCCAGCCAGGAGAAAAAAACAGCAGAGATAGCTGCAGCCAGGAGGGAAAAACAGCAGAGATAGCTCCAGCCAGGAGAAAAAAACAGCAGAGATAGCTCCAGCCAGGAAGCAAAAAACAGCAGAGATAGCTCCAGCCAGGAAGCAAAAAACAGCAGAGATAGTTCCAGCAAGGAGGGAAAAACAGCAGAAAAAAAACCGGCAGTTAGCTCCAGCCAGGAGAAAAAAACAGCAGAGATAGCTCCAGCAAGGAGGGAAGAAAGAGCAGGAAAAAAACCGGCAGATTTAGCTCCAGCCAGGAGAAAAAAACAGCAGAGATAGCTCCAGCCAGGAGGAAAAAACAGCAGAGATAGCTCCAGCCAGGAGAAAAAAACAGCAGAGATAGCTCCAGCCAGGAGAAAAAAACAGCAGACATAGCTCCAGCCAGGAGAAAAAACAGCAGAGATAGCTGCAGCCAGGAGGGAAAAACAGCAGAGATAGCTCCAGCCATGAGAAAAAAACAGCAGAGATAGCTCCAGCCAGGAAGCAAAAAACAGCAGAGATAGCTCCAGCCAGGAGGAAAAAAACAGCAGAGATAGCTCCAGCCAGGAAGCAAAAAACAGCAGAGATAGCTCCAGCCAGGAGAAAAAAACAGCAGAGATAGCTGCAGCAAGGAGGGAAAAACAGCAGAGATAGAACCAGACACGAGAAAAAACAGCAGAGAAAGCTCCAGCCAGGAGGGAAGAAAGAGCAGAGATAGCACCAGCCAGGAGAAATAAACAGCAGAGATAGCTGCAGCCAGGAGGGAAAAACAGCAGAGATAGCTCCAGCCAGGAGAAAAAAACAGCAGAGATAGCTCCAGACACGAGAAAAAACAGCAGAGATAGCTCCAGACAGGAGAAAAAAACAGCAGAGATAGCTCCAGACAGGAGAAAAAAAACAGCAGAGATAGCTCCAGCCAGGAGGGAAAAACAGCAGAGATAGCTCCAGCCAGGAGAAAAAAACAGCAGAGATAGCTCCAGCCAGGAAGCAAAAAACAGCAGAGATAGCTCCAGCCAGGAGCAAAAAAACAGCAGAGATAGCTCCAGCCAGGAAGCAAAAAACAGCAGAGATAGCTCCAGCAAGGAGGGAAAAACAGCAGAGATAGCTCCAGACAGGAGGGATGAAACAGCAGAGATAGCTCCAGACAGGAGGGAAGAAAGAGCAGAGATAGATCCAGACACGAGAAAAAAGCAGCAGAGAAAGCTCCAGCCAGGAGGGAAAAACAGCAGAGATAGATCCAGACACGAGAAAAAACAGCAGAGAAAGCTCCAGCCAGGAGGGAAAAACAGCAGAGAAAGCTCCAGCCAGGAGGGAAAAACAGCAGAGATAGCTCCAGCCAGGAGAAAAAAACAGCAGAGATAGCTCCAGACAGGAGAAAAAAACAGCAGAGATAGCTCCAGCCAGGAAGCAAAAAACAGCAGAGATAGCTCCAGCCAGGAAGCAAAAAACAGCAGAGATAGCTCCAGCCAGGAGGAAAAAACAGCAGAGATAGCTCCAGCCAGGAAGCAAAAAACAGCAGAGATAGCTCCAGCCAGGAGCAAAAAAACAGCAGAGATAGCTCCAGCCAGGAAGCAAAAAACAGCAGAGATAGCTCCAGCAAGGAGGGAAAAACAGCAGAGATAGCTCCAGACAGGAGGGATGAAACAGCAGAGATAGCTCCAGACAGGAGGGAAGAAAGAGCAGAGATAGCTCCAGACAGGAGAAAAAAACAGCAGAGATAGCTCCAACCAGGAGAAAAAAACAGCAGAGATAGCTCCAGCCAGGAGAAAAAAACAGCAGAGATAGCTCCAGCCAGGAGAAAAAAACAGCAGAGATAGCTCCAGACAGGAGAAAAAAACAGCAGAGATAGCTCCAGCCAGGAAGCAAAAAACAGCAGAGATAGCTCCAGCCAGGAAGCAAAAAACAGCAGAGATAGCTCCAGACAGGTGAAAAAAACAGCAGAGATAGCTCCAGCAAGGAGGGAAAAACAGCAGAGATAGATCCAGATACGAGAAAAAACAGCAGAGAAAGCTCCAGCCAGGAGGGAAGAAAGAGCAGAGATAGCTCCAGCCAGGAGAAAAAAACAGCAGAGATAGCTGCAGCCAGGAGGGAAAAACAGCAGAGATAGCTCCAGCCAGGAGAAAAAAACAGCAGAGATAGCTCCAGCCAGGAAGCAAAAAACAGCAGAGATAGTTCCAGCAAGGAGGGAAAAACAGCAGAAAAAAAACCGGCAGTTAGCTCCAGCCAGGAGAAAAAAACAGCAGAGATAGCTCCAGCAAGGAGGGAAGAAAGAGCAGGAAAAAAACCGGCAGATTTAGCTCCAGCCAGGAGAAAAAAACAGCAGAGATAGCTCCAGCCAGGAGGAAAAAACAGCAGAGATAGCTCCAGCCAGGAGAAAAAAACAGCAGAGATAGCTCCAGCCAGGAGAAAAAAACAGCAGACATAGCTCCAGCCAGGAGAAAAAACAGCAGAGATAGCTGCAGCCAGGAGGGAAAAACAGCAGAGATAGCTCCAGCCATGAGAAAAAAACAGCAGAGATAGCTCCAGCCAGGAAGCAAAAAACAGCAGAGATAGCTCCAGCCAGGAGGAAAAAAACAGCAGAGATAGCTCCAGCCAGGAAGCAAAAAACAGCAGAGATAGCTCCAGCCAGGAGAAAAAAACAGCAGAGATAGCTGCAGCAAGGAGGGAAAAACAGCAGAGATAGAACCAGACACGAGAAAAAACAGCAGAGAAAGCTCCAGCCAGGAGGGAAGAAAGAGCAGAGATAGCACCAGCCAGGAGAAATAAACAGCAGAGATAGCTGCAGCCAGGAGGGAAAAACAGCAGAGATAGCTCCAGCCAGGAGAAAAAAACAGCAGAGATAGCTCCAGACACGAGAAAAAACAGCAGAGATAGCTCCAGACAGGAGAAAAAAACAGCAGAGATAGCTCCAGACAGGAGAAAAAAAACAGCAGAGATAGCTCCAGCCAGGAGGGAAAAACAGCAGAGATAGCTCCAGCCAGGAGAAAAAAACAGCAGAGATAGCTCCAGCCAGGAAGCAAAAAACAGCAGAGATAGCTCCAGCCAGGAGCAAAAAAACAGCAGAGATAGCTCCAGCCAGGAAGCAAAAAACAGCAGAGATAGCTCCAGCAAGGAGGGAAAAACAGCAGAGATAGCTCCAGACAGGAGGGATGAAACAGCAGAGATAGCTCCAGACAGGAGGGAAGAAAGAGCAGAGATAGATCCAGACACGAGAAAAAAGCAGCAGAGAAAGCTCCAGCCAGGAGGGAAAAACAGCAGAGATAGATCCAGACACGAGAAAAAACAGCAGAGAAAGCTCCAGCCAGGAGGGAAAAACAGCAGAGAAAGCTCCAGCCAGGAGGGAAAAACAGCAGAGATAGCTCCAGCCAGGAGAAAAAAACAGCAGAGATAGCTCCAGACAGGAGAAAAAAACAGCAGAGATAGCTCCAGCCAGGAAGCAAAAAACAGCAGAGATAGCTCCAGCCAGGAAGCAAAAAACAGCAGAGATAGCTCCAGCCAGGAGGAAAAAACAGCAGAGATAGCTCCAGCCAGGAAGCAAAAAACAGCAGAGATAGCTCCAGCCAGGAGGAAAAAAACAGCAGAGATAGCTCCAGCCAGGAAGCAAAAAACAGCAGAGATAGCTCCAGCAAGGAGGGAAAAACAGCAGAGATAGCTCCAGACAGGAGGGATGAAACAGCAGAGATAGCTCCAGACAGGAGGGAAGAAAGAGCAGAGATAGCTCCAGACACGAGAAAAAACAGCAGAGATAGCTCCAGCCAGGAGGGAAAAACAGCAGAGATAGCTCCAGCCAGGAGAAAAAAACAGCAGAGATAGCTCCAGACAGGAGGGAAAAAACAGCAGAGATAGCTCCAGCCAGGAGGGAAAAACAGCAGAGATAGCTCCAGCCAGGAAGCAAAAAACAGCAGAGATAGCTCCAGCCAGGAGGAAAAAAACAGCAGAGATAGCTCCAGCCAGGAAGCAAAAAACAGCAGAGATAGCTCCAGCCAGGAGAAAAAAACAGCAGAGATAGCTGCAGCAAGGAGGGAAAAACAGCAGAGATAGATCCAGACACGAGAAAAAACAGCAGAGAAAGCTCCAGCCAGGAGGGAAGAAAGAGCAGAGATAGCTCCAGCCAAGAGAAAAAAACAGCAGAGATAGCTGCAGCCAGGAGGGAAAAACAGCAGAGATAGCTCCAGCCAGGAGAAAAAAACAGCAGAGATAGCTCCAGACACGAGAAAAAACAGCAGAGATAGCTCCAGACAGGAGAAAAAAACAGCAGAGATAGCTCCAGACAGGAGAAAAAAAACAGCAGAGATAGCTGCAGCCAGGAGGGAAAAACAGCAGAGATAGCTCCAGCCAGGAGAAAAAAACAGCAGAGATAGCTCCAGCCAGGAGGGAAAAACAGCAGAGATAGCTCCAGCCAGGAGAAAAAAACAGCAGAGATAGCTCCAGCCAGGAAGCAAAAAATAGCAGAGATAGCTCCAGCCAGGAGGAAAAAAACAGCAGAGATAGCTCCAGCCAGGAAGCAAAAAACAGCAGAGATAGCTCCAGCAAGGAGGGAAAAACAGCAGAGATAGATCCAGACACGAGAAAAAACAGCAGAGAAAGCTCCAGCCAGGAGGAAAAAACAGCAGAGATAGCTCCAGCTAGGAGAAAAAAACAGCAGAGATAGCTCCAGCAAGGAGGGAAAAACAGCAGAAAAAAAAACGGCAGAGTTAGCTCCAGCCAGGAGAAAAAAACAGCAGAGATAGCTCCAGCAAGGAGGGAAAAACAGCAGAAAAAAAAACGGCAGAGTTAGCTCCAGCTAGGAGAAAAAAAACAGCAGAGATAGCTCCAGCCAGGAGGGAAAAACAGCAGAGATAGCTCCAGACAGGAGATAAAAAACAGCAGAGATAGCTCCAGCTAGGAGAAAAAAACAGCAGAGATAGCTCCAGCCAGGAGGGAAAAACAGCAGAGATAGCTCCAGCCAGGAGAAAAAAACAGCAGAGATAGCTCCAGCCAGGAAGCAAAAAACAGCAGAGATAGCTCCAGCCAGGAGGAAAAAACAGCAGAGATAGCTCCAGACAGGAGAAAAAAACAGCAGAGATAGCTCCAGCAAGGAGGGAAAATCAGCAGAGATAGATCCAGACACGAGAAAAAAGCAGCAGAGATAGCTCCAGCCAGGAGAAAAAACAGCAGAGATAGCTCCAGACAGGAGGGAAGAAACAGCAGAGATAGCTCCAGACAGGAGGGAAGAAAGAGCAGAGATAGATCCAGACACGAGAAAAAAGCAGCAGAGAAAGCTCCAGCCAGGAGGCAAAAACAGCAGAGATAGATCCAGACACGAGAAAAAACAGCAGAGAAAGCTCCAGCCAGGAGGGAAAAACAGCAGAGATAGCTCCAGCCAGGAGAAAAAAACAGCAGAGATAGCTCCAGACAGGAGAAAAAAACAGCAGAGATAGCTCCAGCCAGGAAGCAAAAAACAGCAGAGATAGCTCCAACCAGGAAGCAAAAAACAGCAGAGATAGCTCCAGCCAGGAAGCAAAAAACAGCAGAGATAGCTCCAGACACGAGAAAAAACAGCAGAGATAGCTCCAGCCAGGAGGGAAAAACAGCAGAGATAGCTCCAGCCAGGAGAAAAAAACAGCAGAGATAGCTCCAGACAGGAGGGAAGAAACAGCAGAGATAGCTCCAGCCAGGAGGGAAAAACAGCAGAGATAGCTCCAGCCAGGAAGCAAAAAACAGCAGAGATAGCTCCAGCCAAGAGGAAAAAAAACAGCAGAGATAGCTCCAGCCAGGAAGCAAAAAACAGCAGAGATAGCTCCAGCCAGGAGAAAAAAACAGCAGAGATAGCTGCAGCAAGGAGGGAAAAACAGCAGAGATAGATCCAGACACGAGAAAAAACAGCAGAGAAAGCTCCAGCCAGGAGGGAAGAAAGAGCAGAGATAGCTCCAGACAGGAGAAAAAAACAGCAGAGATAGCTGCAGCCAGGAGGGAAAAACAGCAGAGATAGCTCCAGCCAGGAGAAAAAAACAGCAGAGATAGCTCCAGACACGAGAAAAAACAGCAGAGATAGCTCCAGACAGGAGAAAAAAACAGCAGAGATAGCTCCAGCCAGGAGAAAAAAAACAGCAGAGATAGCTCCAGCCAGGAAGCAAAAAACAGCAGAGATAGCTCCAGCCAGGAGGAAAAAAACAGCAGAGATAGCTCCAGCCAGGAAGCAAAAAACAGCAGAGATAGCTCCAGCAAGGAGGGAAAAACAGCAGAGATAGCTCCAGACAGGAGGGAAGAAACAGCAGAGATAGCTCCAGACAGGAGGGAAGAAAGAGCAGAGATAGATCCAGACACGAGCAAAAAGCAGCAGAGAAAGCTCCAGCCAGGAGGGAAAAACAGCAGAGATAGATCCAGAAACGAGAAAAAACAGCAGAGAAAGCTCCAGACAGGAGAAAAAACAGCAGAGATAGCTCCAGACAGGAGAAAAAAACAACAGAGATAGCTCCAGACAGGAGAAAAAAAACAGCAGAGATAGCTCCAGCAAGGAGGGAAAAACAGCACAAAAAAAAAACGGCAGAGTTAGCTCCAGCCAGGAGAAAAAAACAGCAGAGATAGCTCCAGACAGGAGAAAAAAAACAGCAGAGATAGCTCCAGACAGGAGGGAAGAAACAGCAGAAAAAAAAATGGCAGAGTTAGCTCCAGACAGGAGAAAAAAACAGCAGAGATAGCTCCAGACAGGAGAAAAAAAACAGCAGAGATAGCTCCAGACAGGAGGGAAGAAACAGCAGAGATTGCTCCAGACAGGAGAAAAAAACAGCAGAGATAGCTCCAGCAAGGAGGGAAAAACAGCAGAAAACAAAACTGCAGAGTTAGCTCCAGACAGGAGAAAAAAACAGCAGAGATAGCTCCAGACAGGAGGGAAGAAACAGCAGAGATTGCTCCAGACAGGAGAAAAAAACAGCAGAGATAGCTCCAGACAGGAGAAAAAAAACAGCAGAGATAGCTCCAGCCAGGAGGGAAAAACAGCAGAGATAGCTCCAGCCAGGAGAAAAAAACAGCAGAGATAGCTCCAGCCAGGAAGCAAAAAACAGCAGAGATAGCTCCAGCCAGGAGGAAAAAAACAGCACAGATAGCTCCAGCCAGGAAGCAAAAAACAGCAGAGATAGCTGCAGCCAGGAGGGAAAAACAGCAGAGATAGCTCCAGCCAGGAGAAAAAAACAGCAGAGATAGCTCCAGCCAGGATGCAAAAAATAGCAGAGATAGCTCCAGCCAGGAGGAAAAAAACAGCAGAGATAGCTCCAGCCAGGAAGCAAAAAACAGCAGAGATAGCTCCAGCAAGGAGGGAAAAACAGCAGAGATAGATCCAGACACGAGAAAAAACAGCAGAGAAAGCTCCAGCCAGGAGGAAAAAACAGCAGAGATAGCTCCAGCTAGGAGAAAAAAACAGCAGAGATAGCTCCAGCAAGGAGGGAAAAACAGCAGAAAAAAAAACGGCAGAGTTAGCTCCAGCCAGGAGAAAAAAACAGCAGAGATAGCTCCAGCAAGGAGGGAAAAACAGCAGAAAAAAAAACGGCAGAGTTAACTCCAGCTAGGAGAAAAAAAACAGCAGAGATAGCTCCAGCCAGGAGGGAAAAACAGCAGAGATAGCTCCAGACAGGAGATAAAAAACAGCAGAGATAGCTCCAGCTAGGAGAAAAAAACAGCAGAGATAGCTCCAGCCAGGAGGGAAAAACAGCAGAGATAGCTCCAGCCAGGAGTAAAAAACAGCAGAGATAGCTCCAGCCAGGAAGCAAAAAACAGCAGAGATAGCTCCAGCCAGGAGGAAAAAACAGCAGAGATAGCTCCAGACAGGAGAAAAAAACAGCAGAGATAGCTCCAGCAAGGAGGGAAAATCAGCAGAGATAGATCCAGACACGAGAAAAAAGCAGCAGAGATAGCTCCAGCCAGGAGAAAAAACAGCAGAGATAGCTCCAGACAGGAGGGAAGAAACAGCAGAGATAGCTCCAGACAGGAGGGAAGAAAGAGCAGAGATAGATCCAGACACGAGAAAAAAGCAGCAGAGAAAGCTCCAGCCAGGAGGGAAAAACAGCAGAGATAGATCCAGACACGAGAAAAAACAGCAGAGAAAGCTCCAGCCAGGAGGGAAAAACAGCAGAGATAGCTCCAGCCAGGAGAAAAAAACAGCAGAGATAGCTCCAGACAGGAGAAAAAAACAGCAGAGATAGCTCCAGCCAGGAAGCAAAAAACAGCAGAGATAGCTCCAACCAGGAAGCAAAAAACAGCAGAGATAGCTCCAGCCAGGAAGCAAAAAACAGCAGAGATAGCTCCAGACACGAGAAAAAACAGCAGAGATAGCTCCAGCCAGGAGGGAAAAACAGCAGAGATAGCTCCAGCCAGGAGAAAAAAACAGCAGAGATAGCTCCAGACAGGAGGGAAGAAACAGCAGAGATAGCTCCAGCCAGGAGGGAAAAACAGCAGAGTTAGCTCCAGCCAGGAAGCAAAAAACAGCAGAGATAGCTCCAGCCAGGAGGAAAAAAAACAGCAGAGATAGCTCCAGCCAGGAAGCAAAAAACAGCAGAGATAGCTCCAGCCAGGAGAAAAAAACAGCAGAGATAGCTGCAGCAAGGAGGGAAAAACAGCAGAGATAGATTCAGACACGAGAAAAAACAGCAGAGAAAGCTCCAGCCAGGAGGGAAGAAAGAGCAGAGATAGCTCCAGCCAGGAGAAAAAAACAGCAGAGATAGCTGCAGCCAGGAGGGAAAAACAGCAGAGATAGCTCCAGCCAGGAGAAAAAAACAGCAGAGATAGCTCCAGACACGAGAAAAAACAGCAGAGATAGCTCCAGACAGGAGAAAAAAACAGCAGAGATAGCTCCAGCCAGGAGAAAAAAAACAGCAGAGATAGCTCCAGCCAGGAAGCAAAAAACAGCAGAGATAGCTCCAGCCAGGAAGCAAAAAACAGCAGAGATAGCTCCAGCAAGGAGGGAAAAACAGCAGAGATAGCTCCAGACAGGAGGGAAGAAACAGCAGAGATAGCTCCAGACAGGAGGGAAGAAAGAGCAGAGATAGATCCAGACACGAGAAAAAAGCAGCAGAGAAAGCTCCAGCCAGGAGGGAAAAACAGCAGAGATAGATCCAGACACGAGAAAAAACAGCAGAGAAAGCTCCAGACAGGAGAAAAAACAGCAGAGATAGCTCCAGACAGGAGAAAAAAACAACAGAGATAGCTCCAGACAGGAGAAAAAAAACAGCAGAGATAGCTCCAGCAAGGAGGGAAAAACAGCACAAAAAAAAACGGCAGAGTTAGCTCCAGCCAGGAGAAAAAAACAGCAGAGATAGCTCCAGACAGGAGAAAAAAAACAGCAGAGATAGCTCCAGACAGGAGGGAAGAAACAGCAGAAAAAAAAATGGCAGAGTTAGCTCCAGACAGGAGAAAAAAACAGCAGAGATAGCTCCAGACAGGAGAAAAAAACAGCAGAGATAGCTCCAGACAGGAGAAAAAAAACAGCAGAGATAGCTCCAGACAGGAGGGAAGAAACAGCAGAGATTGCTCCAGACAGGAGAAAAAAACAGCAGAGATAGCTCCAGCAAGGAGGGAAAAACAGCAGAAAAAAAAACTGCAGAGTTAGCTCCAGACAGGAGAAAAAAACAGCAGAGATAGCTCCAGACAGGAGGGAAGAAACAGCAGAGATTGCTCCAGACAGGAGAAAAAAACAGCAGAGATAGCTCCAGACAGGAGAAAAAACGGCAGAGTTAGCTCCAGCTAGGAGAAAAAAAACAGCAGAGATAGCTCCAGACAGGAGGGAAGAAACAGCAGAAAAAAAACCGGCAGACTTAGCTCCAGCCAGGAGAAAAAACCGCAGAGATAGCTCCAGACAGGAGAGAAATAACAGCAGAGATAGCTCCAGACAGGAGAAAAAAAACAGCAGAGATAGCTCCAGCAAGGAGGGAAAAACAGCAGAAAAAAACCCGGCAGAGTTAGCTCCAGACAGGAGAAAAAAACAGCAGAGATAGCTCCAGACAGGAGAAAAAAAACAGCAGAGATAGCTCCAGACAGGAGGGAAGGAACAGCAGAAAAAAAAACGGCAGAGTTAGCTCCAGACAGGAGGGAAGAAACAGCAGAAAAAAAACCGGCAGAGTTAGCTCCAGCCAGGAGAAAAAAACAGCAGAGATAGCTCCAGATAGGAGGGAAGAAACAGCAGAGATAGCTCCAGACAGGAGAAAAAAACAGCAGAGATAGCTCCAGACAGGAGAAAAAACAGCAGAGAAAGCTCCAGACAGGAGGGAAAAACAGCAGAAAAAAAAACGGCAGAGTTAGCTCCAGCCAGGAGAAAAAAACAGCAGAGATAGCTCCAGACAGGAGGGAAGAAACCGCAGAAAAAAAAACGGCAGAGTTAGCTCCGGCCAGGAGAAAAAAAACAGCAGAGATAGCTCCAGACAGGAGGGAAGAAAGAGCAGAAAAAAAAACGGCAGAGTTAGCTCCAGCCAGGAGAAAAAAAACAGCAGAGATAGCTCCAGCAAGGAGGGAAAAACAGCAGAAAAAAAAACGGCAGAGTTAGCTCCAGCCAGGAGAAAAAAACAGCAGAGATAGCTCCAGATAGGAGAAAAAAAACAGCAGAGATAGCTCCAGACAGGAGGGAAGAAAGAGCAGAGATAGATCCAGACACGAGAAAAAAGCAGCAGAGAAAGCTCCAGCCAGGAGGGAAAAACAGCAGAGATAGATCCAGACACGAGAAAAAACAGCAGAGAAAGCTCCAGCCAGGAGGGAAAAACAGCAGAGATAGCTCCAGCCAGGAGAAAAAAACAGCAGAGATAGCTCCAGACAGGAGAAAAAAACAGCAGAGATAGCTCCAGCCAGGAAGCAAAAAACAGCAGAGATAGCTCCAACCAGGAAGCAAAAAACAGCAGAGATAGCTCCAGCCAGGAAGCAAAAAACAGCAGAGATAGCTCCAGACACGAGAAAAAACAGCAGAGATAGCTCCAGCCAGGAGGGAAAAACAGCAGAGATAGCTCCAGCCAGGAGAAAAAAACAGCAGAGATAGCTCCAGACAGGAGGGAAGAAACAGCAGAGATAGCTCCAGCCAGGAGGGAAAAACAGCAGAGTTAGCTCCAGCCAGGAAGCAAAAAACAGCAGAGATAGCTCCAGCCAGGAGGAAAAAAAACAGCAGAGATAGCTCCAGCCAGGAAGCAAAAAACAGCAGAGATAGCTCCAGCCAGGAGAAAAAAACAGCAGAGATAGCTGCAGCAAGGAGGGAAAAACAGCAGAGATAGATTCAGACACGAGAAAAAACAGCAGAGAAAGCTCCAGCCAGGAGGGAAGAAAGAGCAGAGATAGCTCCAGCCAGGAGAAAAAAACAGCAGAGATAGCTGCAGCCAGGAGGGAAAAACAGCAGAGATAGCTCCAGCCAGGAGAAAAAAACAGCAGAGATAGCTCCAGACACGAGAAAAAACAGCAGAGATAGCTCCAGACAGGAGAAAAAAACAGCAGAGATAGCTCCAGCCAGGAGAAAAAAAACAGCAGAGATAGCTCCAGCCAGGAAGCAAAAAACAGCAGAGATAGCTCCAGCCAGGAAGCAAAAAACAGCAGAGATAGCTCCAGCAAGGAGGGAAAAACAGCAGAGATAGCTCCAGACAGGAGGGAAGAAACAGCAGAGATAGCTCCAGACAGGAGGGAAGAAAGAGCAGAGATAGATCCAGACACGAGAAAAAAGCAGCAGAGAAAGCTCCAGCCAGGAGGGAAAAACAGCAGAGATAGATCCAGACACGAGAAAAAACAGCAGAGAAAGCTCCAGACAGGAGAAAAAACAGCAGAGATAGCTCCAGACAGGAGAAAAAAACAACAGAGATAGCTCCAGACAGGAGAAAAAAAACAGCAGAGATAGCTCCAGCAAGGAGGGAAAAACAGCACAAAAAAAAACGGCAGAGTTAGCTCCAGCCAGGAGAAAAAAACAGCAGAGATAGCTCCAGACAGGAGAAAAAAAACAGCAGAGATAGCTCCAGACAGGAGGGAAGAAACAGCAGAAAAAAAAATGGCAGAGTTAGCTCCAGACAGGAGAAAAAAACAGCAGAGATAGCTCCAGACAGGAGAAAAAAACAGCAGAGATAGCTCCAGACAGGAGAAAAAAAACAGCAGAGATAGCTCCAGACAGGAGGGAAGAAACAGCAGAGATTGCTCCAGACAGGAGAAAAAAACAGCAGAGATAGCTCCAGCAAGGAGGGAAAAACAGCAGAAAAAAAAACTGCAGAGTTAGCTCCAGACAGGAGAAAAAAACAGCAGAGATAGCTCCAGACAGGAGGGAAGAAACAGCAGAGATTGCTCCAGACAGGAGAAAAAAACAGCAGAGATAGCTCCAGACAGGAGAAAAAACGGCAGAGTTAGCTCCAGCTAGGAGAAAAAAAACAGCAGAGATAGCTCCAGACAGGAGGGAAGAAACAGCAGAAAAAAAACCGGCAGACTTAGCTCCAGCCAGGAGAAAAAACCGCAGAGATAGCTCCAGACAGGAGAGAAATAACAGCAGAGATAGCTCCAGACAGGAGAAAAAAAACAGCAGAGATAGCTCCAGCAAGGAGGGAAAAACAGCAGAAAAAAACCCGGCAGAGTTAGCTCCAGACAGGAGAAAAAAACAGCAGAGATAGCTCCAGACAGGAGAAAAAAAACAGCAGAGATAGCTCCAGACAGGAGGGAAGGAACAGCAGAAAAAAAAACGGCAGAGTTAGCTCCAGACAGGAGGGAAGAAACAGCAGAAAAAAAACCGGCAGAGTTAGCTCCAGCCAGGAGAAAAAAACAGCAGAGATAGCTCCAGATAGGAGGGAAGAAACAGCAGAGATAGCTCCAGACAGGAGAAAAAAACAGCAGAGATAGCTCCAGACAGGAGAAAAAACAGCAGAGAAAGCTCCAGACAGGAGGGAAAAACAGCAGAAAAAAAAACGGCAGAGTTAGCTCCAGCCAGGAGAAAAAAACAGCAGAGATAGCTCCAGACAGGAGGGAAGAAACCGCAGAAAAAAAAACGGCAGAGTTAGCTCCGGCCAGGAGAAAAAAAACAGCAGAGATAGCTCCAGACAGGAGGGAAGAAAGAGCAGAAAAAAAAACGGCAGAGTTAGCTCCAGCCAGGAGAAAAAAAACAGCAGAGATAGCTCCAGCAAGGAGGGAAAAACAGCAGAAAAAAAAACGGCAGAGTTAGCTCCAGCCAGGAGAAAAAAACAGCAGAGATAGCTCCAGACAGGAGAAAAAAAACAGCAGAGATAGCTCCAGACAGGAGGGAAGAAACAGCAGAAAAAAAAACAGCAGAGTTAGCTCCAGCCAGGAGAAAAAAACAGCAGAGATAGCTCCAGACAGGAAAGACCAGGAGAAAAATGGCAGAGATTTGGGTTTTAGCCATTTGTGCATACTGAATGCAATTCTCTGCATCCCATTGTCAGAAAGGCAATACAAACAAGACAAAAATAGGGTGGCGAGTAGGGGAGTCGGCCGGTTGGCCTTTTGAACCCACTCTGCATTCAATAAAATCATGGCTGAACTTCCCCCTTCCTGTCCACTCCCCATGTCTCTCGATTCCCTCAGTATTCAAATATGTATCGATTTCCACCTTGAACATACTCACTGACTGAGATAGTTAGAGAATTCCAAACATTCACAAAGTCTTAATCAGAGTGACAAAATTTCTCAGCAGTTCTAAATGGCCAACCCCTTATTCTGAAACTGCGACTCCATGTTCTAGGACTCTCCAGCCAAGGGAGATGACCTCAGCATCTACCTGTCAAACCCCTCAAGAATTTTAAATATTTCAATGAGATCACCTCATTCTTCTAAATCCTCGGACAGATGGACCTAGTCCACGCAATCTCTCCTCATCGGACAATCCCCTCATCCCAGGAACCAGTCTAGTGAAACTTTGTTGTACTCATTCGAGGGAAAGTATGTCCTTCCTTAGGTAAGGAAACTAAAACTGTACACAATCTCCAGGTGCAGCCTCTCCAATACCCTGTATAACTACATTAAGACTTCTTCACTCTTGTACTCCAATCTCTTGGTAACAAAAGCTAACATGACACTTGCCTTCCTAATTTCTTGCTGTTTCTTCACATTAACTTTGTGATTCACCTACAAGGACGCACAGGTTCCTCTGAGTGCAAACATTTCCCAGTCTCACCATTCAAAAAATATTCTGCTGTCTTATTTTTTTCTACCAAAGTGGATAACTTGACACTTCACATTGTATTCCATCTGCTATGTTCTTGACCACTCACCCAACCTGTCTATAACCTCTTGCGCGGCACCTCAGCAAATGCTTTTTGAAAATCCAAATACACTACATCTATGAAGTGGGTAGTGAAGGTTCATTAGGAAGATACCAGGAATGAGAGGGGTTACACTCACATACAAAAGGGTTAAAATGAACTGGAGCCTTTCACCAGAACACAAATTAATGGGCACTCTATTAAGTATAATCTCAAAGCATTGAGATAGGGTGCAAGATTGTCAGTGACTTATTTATGATGGAACACGACCACTGAAGGCAATGGGAAGAATGTGACTCCTCGAAGGCTGCTGTTTAATAAGGGAATTGGATAAGAATTTAAAAAGGAATACAACTGAACAGCCGACACCCACAGGAGGACAAAGGGCAGAATGGTTTGCCGTGATGGGATTGTGTTGTAAATATGAGGAGAACATGCATTCTACAAGAAGGGCCAACTCTTCCTTCACCTCCCCAATCTCCCACTCGATCCAGGCCAGTGTTCAGTAACTCCCCAATCTCCCACTCTACCCAGGACAGCACTCACCCGCCTCCCCAATCTCCCACTCTACCCAGGACAGCACTCACCCACCTCCCCAATCTCACACTCTACCCAGGACAGCACTCACTACCTCCCCAATCTCCCACTCGATCCAGGCCAGTGTTCAGTAACTCCCCAATCTCCCACTCCATCCAGGACAGCACTCACCCACCTCCCCAATCTCCCACTCTACCCAGGACAGCACTCACTAACTACCCAATCTACCCAGGACAGCACTCACCTACCTCCCCAATCTCCCACTCTACCCAGGACAGCACTCACTAACTACCCAATCTACCCAGGACAGGACTCACCTACCTCCCCAATCTCCCACTCTACCCAGGATAGGACTCACCTACCTGCCCAATCTCCCACTCTACCCAGGATAGGACTCACCTACCTCCCCAATCTCCCACTCTACCCAGGACAGTACTCACCACCTCCCCAATCTCCCACTCTACCCAGGACAGCACTCACCTACCTCCCCAATCTCCCACTCTACCCAGGACGGAACTCACTAACTCCCCAATCTCCCACTCTACCCAGGACAGCACTCACCTACTTCCCCAATCTCCCACTCTACCCAGGACAGGACTCACCTACCTCCCAAATCTCCCACTCTACCCAAGACAGTACTCACCTACCTCCCCAATCTCCCACTCTACCCAGGACAGCACTCACTAACTCCCTAATCTCCCCAGGACAGCACTCACCTACCTCCCCAATCTCCCACTCTACCCAGGGCAGAACTCACTACCTCCCCAATCTCCCACTCTACCCAGGACAGCACTCACCTACCTCCCCAATCTCCCACTCTACCCAGGACAGCACTCACCTACCTCCCCAATCTCCCACTCTACCCAGGACAGGACTCACCTACTTCCCCAATCTCCCACTCTACCCAGGACAGGACTCACCTACCTCCCAAATCTCCCACTCTACCCAAGACAGTACTCACTAACTCCCCAATCTCCCACTCTACCCAGGACAGCACTCACCTACTTCCCCAATCTCCCACTCTACCCAGGACAGGACTCACCTACCTCCCAAATCTCCCACTCTACCCAAGACAGTACTCACCTACCTCCCCAATCTCCCACTCTACCCAGGACAGCACTCACTAACTCCCTAATCTCCCCAGGACAGCACTCACCTACCTCCCCAATCTCCCACTCTACCCAGGGCAGTACTCACTACCTCCCCAATCTCCCACTCTACCCAGGACAGTACTCACTACCTCCCCAATCTCCCACTCTACCCAGGACAGCACTCACCTACCTCCCCAATCTCCCACTGTACCCAGGACAGCACTCACCTACCTCCCCAATCTCCCACTCTACCCAGGACAGTACTCACCTACTTCCCCAATCTCCCACTCTACCCAGGACAGTACTCACTAACTCCCCAATCTCCCACTCTACCCAGGACAGCACTCACCCACCTCCACAATCTTCCACTCTACCCAGGACAGTACTCACTACCTCCCCAATCTCCCACTCTACCCAGGACAGCACTCACCTACCTCCCCAATCTCCCACTCTACCCAGGACAGCACTCACCTACCTGCCCAATCTCCCACTCTACCCAGGACAGCACTCACCGACCTCCCCAATCTCCCACTCTACCCAGGACAGTACTCACCGACTTCCCCAATCTCCAACTCTACCCAGGACAGTACTCACCTACCTCCCCAATCTCCCACTCTACCCAGGACAGCACTCACCTACCTCCCAAATTTCCGACTCTACCCAGGACAGTACGCACTAACTCCCCAATCTCCCACTCTACCCAATACAGCACTCACCTACCTCCCCAATCTCCCACTCTACCCAGGACAGTACTCACTACCTCCCCAATCTCCCACTCTACCCAGGACAGTACTCACGAACTCCCCAATCTCCCACTCTAACCAGGACAGTACTCACCTACTTCCCCAATCTCCCACTCTACCCAGGACAGCACTCACCGACCTCCCCAATCTCCCACTCTACCCAGGACAGTACTCACTACCTCCCCAATCTCCCACTCTACCCAGGACAGTACTCACTAACTCCCGAATCTCCCACTCTACCCAGAACAGTACTCACCTACTTCCCCAATCTCCCACTCTACCCAGGACAGTACTCATTAACTCCCCAATCTCCCACTCTACCCAGGACAGCATTCACCTACCTCCCCAATCTCCCACTCTACCCAGGACAGCACTCACCTACCTCCCCAATCTCCCACTCTAACCGGGACAGTAGTCACCTCCTTCCCCAATCTCCCACTCTACCCAGGACAGTACTCACTAACTCCCCAATCTCCCACTCTACCCAGGACAGTACTCATTAACTCCCCAATCTCCCACTCTACCCAGGACAGGACTCACCTACCTCCCAAATCTCCCACTCTACCCAAGACAGTACTCACCTACCTCCCCAATCTCCCTCTCTACCCAGGACAGCACTCACTAACTCCCTAATCTCCCCAGGACAGTACTCACCTACCTCCCCAATCTCCCACTCTACCCAGTACAGCACTCACCTACCTCCCCAATCTCCCACTCTACCCAGGACAGTACTCACTAACTCCCCAATCTCCCACTCTACCCAGGACAGCACTCAATAACTCCCCAATCTGCCACTCAACCCAGGACAGTACTCACCTACTTCCCCAATCTCCCACTCTACCCAGGACAGTACTCACTAACTCCCCAATCTCCCACTCTACCCAGGACAGCACTCACCTACTTCCCCAATCTCCCACTATACCCAGGACAGTACTCACTAACTCCCCAATCTCCCACTCTACCCAGTACAGCACTCACCCACCTCCCCAATCTTCCACTCTACCCAGGACAGTACTCACTAACTCCCCAATCTCCCACTCTACCCAGGACAGCACTCACCTACCTCCCCAATCTCCCACTCTACCCAGGATAGCACTCACCTACCTCCCCAATCTCCCACTCTACCCAGGACAGTACTCACCTACTTCCCCAATCTCCCACTCTACCCAGGACAGCACTCACCGACCTCCCCAATCTCCCACACTACCCAGGACAACACTCACCCACCTCCCCAATCTCCCACTCTACCCAGGACAGCACTCACTAACTCCCCAATCTCCCACTCTACCCAGGACAGCACTCACCGACCTCCCCAATCTCCCACTCTACCCAGGACAACACTCACCCACCTCCCCAATCTCCCACTCTACCCAGGACAGTACTCACCTACCTCCCCAATCTTCCACTCTACCCAGGACAGCACTCACCTACCTCCCCAATCTCCCACTCTACCCAGGACAACACTCACCCACCTCCCCAATCTCCCACTCTACCCAGGACAGTACTCACTAACTCCCCAATCTCCCACTCTACCCAGGACAGTACTCATTAACTCCCCAATCTCCCACTCTACCCAGGACAGCACTCACCTACCTCCCCAATCTCCCACTCTACCCAGGACAGCACTCACCTACCTCCCCAATCTCCCACTCTACCCAGGACAGTAGTCACCTCCTTCCCCAATCTCCCACTCTACCCAGGACAGTACTCACTAACTCCCCAATCTCCCACTCTACCCAGTACAGCACTCACCCACCTCCGCAATCTCCCACTCTACCCAGGACATTACTCACTACCTCCCCAATCTCCCACTCTACCCAGGACAGCACTCACCTACCTCCCCAATCTCAAACTCTACCCAGGACAGCACTCACCTACCTCCCCAATCTCTCACTCTACCCAGGACAGTACTCACCTACTTCCCCAATCTCCCACTCTACCCAGGACAGTACTCACTCACTCCCCAATCTCCCACTCTACCCAGTACAGCACTCACCCACCTCCCCAATCTTCCACTCTACCCAGGACAGTACTCACTACCTCCCCAATCTCCCACTCTACCCAGGACAGCACTCACCTACCTCCCCAATCTCCCACTCTACCCAGGATAGCACTCACCTACCTCCCCAATCTCCCACTCTACCCAGGACAGTACTCACTAACTCCCCAATCTCCCACTCTACCCAGGACAGCACTCACCTACTTCCCCAATCTCCCACTCGACCCAGGACAGGACTCACCTACCTCCCAAATCTCCCACTCTACCCAAGACAGTACTCACCTACCTCCCCAATCTCCCACTCTACCCAGGACAGCACTCACTAACTCCCTAATCTCCCCAGGACAGCACTCACCTACCTCCCGAATCTCCCACTCTACCCAGGACAGTACTCACTAACTCCCCAATCTCCCACTCTACCCAGGACAGCACTCACCTACCTCCCCAATCTCCCACTCTACCCAGGACAGTACTCACCTACTTCCCCAATCTCCCACTCTACCCAGGACAGTACTCACTAACTCTCCAATCTCCCACTCTACCCAGTACAGCACTCACCCACCTCCCCAATCTTCCACTCTACCCAGGACAGTACTCACTACCTCCTCAATCTCCCACTCTACCCAGGACAGCACTCACCTACCTCCCCAATCTCCCACTCTACCCAGGACAGCACTCACCTACCTCCCCAATCTCCCACTCTACCCAGGACAGCACTCACCCACCTCCCCAATCTCCCACTCTACCCAGGACAGTACTCACCTACTTCCCCAATCTCCCACTCTACCCAGGACAGTACTCACTAACTCCCCAATCTCCCACTCTACCCAGGACAGCACTCACCTGCTTCCCCAATCTCCCACTCTACCCAGGACAGTACTCACTAACTCCCCAATCTCCCACTCTACCCAGGACAGTACTCACTAACTCCCCAATCTCCCACTCTACCCAGGACAGTACTCATTAACTCCCCAATCTCCCACTCTACCCAGGACAGCACTCACCTTGCTCCCCAATCTCCCACTCTACCCAGGACAGCACTCACCTACCTCCCCAATCTCCCACTCTACCCAGGACAGTGCTCACCTACTTCCCCAATCTCCCACTCTACCCAGGACAGTACTCACTAACTCCCAAATCTCCCACTCTACCCAGTACAGCACTCACCCACCTCCCCAATCTTCCACTCTACCCAGGACAGTACTCACTACCTCCCCAATCTCCCACTCGACCCAGGACAGCACTCACCTACCTCCCCAATCTCCCACTCCACCCAGGACAGCACTCACCTACTTCCCCAATCTCCCACTCTACCCAGGACAGTACTCACTAACTCCCCAATCTCCCACTCTACCCAGTACAGCACTCACCCACCTCCCCAATCTTCCACTCTACCCAGGACAGTACTCACTACCTCCCCAATCTCCCACTCTACCCAGGACAGCACTCACCTACCTCCCCAATCTCCCACTCTACCCAGGACAGCACTCACCTACCTCCCCAATCTCCCACTCTACCCAGGACAGTACTCACTAACTCCCCAATCTCCCACTCTACCCAGGACAGCACACACCTACCTCCCCAATCTCCCACTCTACCCAGGACAGCACTCACCTACCTCCCCAATCTCCCACTCTATCCAGGACAGTACTCACTAACTCCCCAATCTCCCACTCTACCCAGGACAGCACTCACCTACCTCCCCAATCTCCCACTCTACCCAGGACAGTACTCACTACGTCCCCAATCTCCCACTCTACCCAGGACAGTACTCACTAACTCCCCAATCTCCCACTCTACCCAGGACAGTACTCACCTACTTCCCCAATCTCCCACTCTTCCCAGGACAGCACTCACCGACCTCCCCAATCTCCCACTCTACCCAGGACAGTACTCACTACCTCCCCAATCTCCCACTCTACCCAGGACAGTACTCACTAACTCCCCAATCTCCCACTCTACCCAGGACAGTACTCACCTACTTCCCCAATCTCCCACTCTACCCAGGACAGCACTCACCTACTTCCCCAATCTCCCACTCCACCCAGGACAGCACTCACCTACCTCCCCAATCTCCCACTCTACCCAGGACAGCACTCACCTACCTCCCCAATCTCCCACTCTACCCAGGACAGTACTCACCTACTTCCCCAATCTCCCACTCTACCCAGGACAGTACTCACGAACTCCCCAATCTCCCACTCTACCCAGGACAGCACTCACCTACCTCCCCAATCTCCCACTCTACCCAGGACAGTATTCACCTACTTCCCCAATCTCCCACTTTACCCAGTACAGCACTCACCCACCTCCCCAATCTTCCACTCTACCCAGGACAGTACTCACTACCTCCCCAATCTCCCACTCTACCCAGGACAATACTCACCTACCTCCCCAATCTCCAACTCTACCCAGGACAGGACTCACCTACTTCCCCAATCTCCCACTCTGCCCAGGACAGTACTCACTAACTCCCCAATCTCCCACTCTACCCAGGACAGCACTCACCTACCTCCCCAATCTCCCACTCTACCCAGTACAGCACTCACCCACCTCCCCAATCTTCCACTCTACCCAGGACAGTACTCACTAACTCCCCAATCTCCCACTCTACCCAGGACAGCACTCACCTACCTCCCCAATCTCCCACTCTACCCAGGATAGCACTCACCTACCTCCCCAATCTCCCACTCTACCCAGGACAGTACTCACCTACTTCCCCAATCTCCCACTCTACCCAGGACAGCACTCACCGACCTCCCCAATCTCCCACTCTACCCAGGACAACACTCACCCACCTCCCCAATCTCCCACTCTACCCAGGACAGCACTCACTAACTCCCCAATCTCCCACTCTACCCAGGACAGCACTCACCGACCTCCCCAATCTCCCACTCTACCCAGGACAACACTCACCCACCTCCCCAATCTCCCACTCTACCCAGGACAGTACTCACCTACCTCCCCAATCTTCCACTCTACCCAGGACAGCACTCACCTACCTCCCCAATCTCCCACTCTACCCAGGACAACACTCACCCACCTCCCCAATCTCCCACTCTACCCAGGACAGTACTCACTAACTCCCCAATCTCCCACTCTACCCAGGACAGTACTCATTAACTCCCCAATCTCCCACTCTACCCAGGACAGCACTCACCTACCTCCCCAATCTCCCACTCTACCCAGGACAGCACTCACCTACCTCCCCAATCTCCCACTCTACCCAGGACAGTAGTCACCTCCTTCCCCAATCTCCCACTCTACCCAGGACAGTACTCACTAACTCCCCAATCTCCCACTCTACCCAGTACAGCACTCACCCACCTCCGCAATCTCCCACTCTACCCAGGACATTACTCACTACCTCCCCAATCTCCCACTCTACCCAGGACAGCACTCACCTACCTCCCCAATCTCAAACTCTATCCAGGACAGCACTCACCTACCTCCCCAATCTCTCACTCTACCCAGGACAGTACTCACCTACTTCCCCAATCTCCCACTCTACCCAGGACAGTACTCACTCACTCCCCAATCTCCCACTCTACCCAGTACAGCACTCACCCACCTCCCCAATCTTCCACTCTACCCAGGACAGTACTCACTACCTCCCCAATCTCCCACTCTACCCAGGACAGCACTCACCTACCTCCCCAATCTCCCACTCTACCCAGGATAGCACTCACCTACCTCCCCAATCTCCCACTCTACCCAGGACAGTACTCACTAACTCCCCAATCTCCCACTCTACCCAGGACAGCACTCACCTACTTCCCCAATCTCCCACTCTACCCAGGACAGGACTCACCTACCTCCCAAATCTCCCACTCTACCCAAGACAGTACTCACCTACCTCCCCAATCTCCCACTCTACCCAGGACAGCACTCACTAACTCCCTAATCTCCCCAGGACAGCACTCACCTACCTCCCGAATCTCCCACTCTACCCAGGACAGTACTCACTAACTCCCCAATCTCCCACTCTACCCAGGACAGCACTCACCTACCTCCCCAATCTCCCACTCTACCCAGGACAGTACTCACCTACTTCCCCAATCTCCCACTCTACCCAGGACAGTACTCACTAACTCTCCAATCTCCCACTCTACCCAGTACAGCACTCACCCACCTCCCCAATCTTCCACTCTACCCAGGACAGTACTCACTACCTCCCCAATCTCCCACTCTACCCAGGACAGCACTCACCTACCTCCCCAATCTCCCACTCTACCCAGGACAGCACTCACCTACCTCCCCAATCTCCCACTCTACCCAGGACAGCACTCACCCACCTCCCCAATCTCCCACTCTACCCAGGACAGTACTCACCTACTTCCCCAATCTCCCACTCTACCCAGGACAGTACTCACTAACTCCCCAATCTCCCACTCTACCCAGGACAGCACTCACCTGCTTCCCCAATCTGCCACTCTACCCAGGACAGTACTCACTAACTCCCCAATCTCCCACTCTACCCAGGACAGTACTCACTAACTCCCCAATCTCCCACTCTACCCAGGACAGTACTCATTAACTCCCCAATCTCCCACTCTACCCAGGACAGTACTCACCTACTTCCCCAATCTCCCACTCTACCCAGGACAGCACTCACCGACCTCCCCAATCTCCCACTCTACCCAGGACAACACTCACCCACCTCCCCAATCTCCCACTCTACCCAGGACAGCACTCACTAACTCCCCAATCTCCCACTCTACCCAGGACAGCACTCACCGACCTCCCCAATCTCCCACTCTACCCAGGACAACACTCACCCACCTCCCCAATCTCCCACTCTACCCAGGACAGTACTCACCTACCTCCCCAATCTTCCACTCTACCCAGGACAGCACTCACCTACCTCCCCAATCTCCCACTCTACCCAGGACAACACTCACCCACCTCCCCAATCTCCCACTCTACCCAGGACAGTACTCACTAACTCCCCAATCTCCCACTCTACCCAGGACAGTACTCATTAACTCCCCAATCTCCCACTCTACCCAGGACAGCACTCACCTACCTCCCCAATCTCCCACTCTACCCAGGACAGCACTCACCTACCTCCCCAATCTCCCACTCTACCCAGGACAGTAGTCACCTCCTTCCCCAATCTCCCACTCTACCCAGGACAGTACTCACTAACTCCCCAATCTCCCACTCTACCCAGTACAGCACTCACCCACCTCCGCAATCTCCCACTCTACCCAGGACATTACTCACTACCTCCCCAATCTCCCACTCTACCCAGGACAGCACTCACCTACCTCCCCAATCTCAAACTCTATCCAGGACAGCACTCACCTACCTCCCCAATCTCTCACTCTACCCAGGACAGTACTCACCTACTTCCCCAATCTCCCACTCTACCCAGGACAGTACTCACTCACTCCCCAATCTCCCACTCTACCCAGTACAGCACTCACCCACCTCCCCAATCTTCCACTCTACCCAGGACAGTACTCACTACCTCCCCAATCTCCCACTCTACCCAGGACAGCACTCACCTACCTCCCCAATCTCCCACTCTACCCAGGATAGCACTCACCTACCTCCCCAATCTCCCACTCTACCCAGGACAGTACTCACTAACTCCCCAATCTCCCACTCTACCCAGGACAGCACTCACCTACTTCCCCAATCTCCCACTCTACCCAGGACAGGACTCACCTACCTCCCAAATCTCCCACTCTACCCAAGACAGTACTCACCTACCTCCCCAATCTCCCACTCTACCCAGGACAGCACTCACTAACTCCCTAATCTCCCCAGGACAGCACTCACCTACCTCCCGAATCTCCCACTCTACCCAGGACAGTACTCACTAACTCCCCAATCTCCCACTCTACCCAGGACAGCACTCACCTACCTCCCCAATCTCCCACTCTACCCAGGACAGTACTCACCTACTTCCCCAATCTCCCACTCTACCCAGGACAGTACTCACTAACTCTCCAATCTCCCACTCTACCCAGTACAGCACTCACCCACCTCCCCAATCTTCCACTCTACCCAGGACAGTACTCACTACCTCCCCAATCTCCCACTCTACCCAGGACAGCACTCACCTACCTCCCCAATCTCCCACTCTACCCAGGACAGCACTCACCTACCTCCCCAATCTCCCACTCTACCCAGGACAGCACTCACCCACCTCCCCAATCTCCCACTCTACCCAGGACAGTACTCACCTACTTCCCCAATCTCCCACTCTACCCAGGACAGTACTCACTAACTCCCCAATCTCCCACTCTACCCAGGACAGCACTCACCTGCTTCCCCAATCTGCCACTCTACCCAGGACAGTACTCACTAACTCCCCAATCTCCCACTCTACCCAGGACAGTACTCACTAACTCCCCAATCTCCCACTCTACCCAGGACAGTACTCATTAACTCCCCAATCTCCCACTCTACCCAGGACAGCACTCACCTTGCTCCCCAATCTCCCACTCTACCCAGGACAGCACTCACCTACCTCCCCAATCTCCCACTCTACCCAGGACAGTGCTCACCTACTTCCCCAATCTCCCACTCTACCCAGGACAGTACTCACTAACTCCCAAATCTCCCACTCTACCCAGTACAGCACTCACCCACCTCCCCAATCTTCCACTCTACCCAGGACAGTACTCACTACCTCCCCAATCTCCCACTCGACCCAGGACAGCACTCACCTACCTCCCCAATCTCCCACTCCACCCAGGACAGCACTCACCTACTTCCCCAATCTCCCACTCTACCCAGGACAGTACTCACTAACTCCCCAATCTCCCACTCTACCCAGTACAGCACTCACCCACCTCCCCAATCTTCCACTCTACCTAGGACAGTACTCACTACCTCCCCAATCTCCCACTCTACCCAGGACAGCACTCACCTACCTCCCCAATCTCCCACTCTACCCAGGACAGCACTCACCTACCTCCCCAATCTCCCACTCTACCCAGGACAGTACTCACTAACTCCCCAATCTCCCACTCTACCCAGGACAGCACACACCTACCTCCCCAATCTCCCACTCTACCCAGGACAGCACTCACCTACCTCCCCAATCTCCCACTCTATCCAGGACAGTACTCACTAACTCCCCAATCTCCCACTCTACCCAGGACAGCACTCACCTACCTCCCCAATCTCCCACTCTACCCAGGACAGTACTCACTACCTCCCCAATCTCCCACTCTACCCAGGACAGTACTCACTAACTCCCCAATCTCCCACTCTACCCAGGACAGTACTCACCTACTTCCCCAATCTCCCACTCTACCCAGGACAGCACTCACCGACCTCCCCAATCTCCCACTCTACCCAGGACAGTACTCACTACCTCCCCAATCTCCCACTCTACCCAGGACAGTACTCACTAACTCCCCAATCTCCCACTCTACCCAGGACAGTACTCACCTACTTCCCCAATCTCCCACTCTACCCAGGACAGCACTCACCTACTTCCCCAATCTCCCACTCCACCCAGGACAGCACTCACCTACCTCCCCAATCTCCCACTCTACCCAGGACAGCACTCACCTACCTCCCCAATCTCCCACTCTACCCAGGACAGTACTCACCTACTTCCCCAATCTCCCACTCTACCCAGGACAGTACTCACGAACTCCCCAATCTCCCACTCTACCCAGGACAGCACTCACCTACCTCCCCAATCTCCCACTCTACCCAGGACAGTATTCACCTACTTCCCCAATCTCCCACTTTACCCAGTACAGCACTCACCCACCTCCCCAATCTTCCACTCTACCCAGGACAGTACTCACTACCTCCCCAATCTCCCACTCTACCCAGGACAACACTCACCTACCTCCCCAATCTCCAACTCTACCCAGGACAGGACTCACCTACTACCCCAATCTCCCACTCTGCCCAGGACAGTACTCACTAACTCCCCAATCTCCCACTCTACCCAGGACAGCACTCACCTACCTCCCCAATCTCCCACTCTACCCAGGACAGCACTCACCTACCTCCCCAATCTCCCACTCTACCCAGGACAGTACTCACTACCTCCCCAATCTCCCACTCTACCCAGGACAGTACTCACTACCTCCCCAATCTCCCACTCTACCCAGGACAGTACTCACCTACTTCCCCAATCTCCCACTCTACCCAGGACAGCACTCACCTACCTCCCCAATCTCCCACTCTACCCAGGACAGTACTCACTAACACCCCAATCTCCCACTCTACCCAGGACAGTACTCACCTACTTCCCCAATCTCCCACTCTACCCAGGACAGTACTCACTAACTCCCCAATCTCCCACTCTACCCAGGACAGCACTCACCTACCTCCCCAATCTCCCACTCTAACCAGGACGGTACTCACTAACTCCCCAATCTCCCACTCTACCCAGGACAGCACTCACCTACTTCCCCAATCTCCCACTCTACCCAGGACAGGACTCACCTACCTCCCAAATCTCCCACTCTACCCAAGACAGTACTCACCTACCTCCCCAATCTCCCACTCTACCCAGGACAGCACTCACTAACTCCCTAATCTCCCCAGGACAGCACTCACCTACCTCCCCAATCTCCCACTCTACCCAGGACAGTACTCACTAACTCCCCAATCTCCCACTCTACCCAGGACAGTACTCACGAACTCCCCAATCTCCCACTCTACCCAGGACAGTACTCACTAACTCCCCAATCTCCCACTCTACCCAGGAGAGTACTCACCTACTTCCCCAATCTCCCACTCTACCCAGGACAGCACTCACCTACCTCCCCAATCTCCCACTCTACCCAGGACAGGACTCACCTACCTCCCCAATCTCCCACTCTACCCAGGACAGTACTCACCACATCCCCAATCTCCCACTCTACCCAGGAAAGCACTCACTAACTCCCCAATCTCACACTCTACCCAGGACAGCACTCCCCTACCTCCCCAATCTCCCACTCTACCCAGGACAGTACTCACCTACTTCCCCAATCTCCCACTCTACCCAGGACAGTACTCACGAACTCCCCAATCTCCCACTCTACCCAGTACAGCACTCACCCACCTCCCCAATCTTCCACTCTACCCAGGACAGTACTCACTACCTCCCCAATCTCCCACTCTACCCAGGACAGCACTCACCTACCTCCCCAATCTCCCACTCGACCCAGGACAGCACTCACCTACCTCCCCAATCTCCCACTCTACCCAGGACAGTATTCACCTACTTCCCCAATCTCTCACTCTACCCAGGACAGTACTCACTAACTCCCCAATCTCCCACTTTACCCAGGACAGTACTCACTACCTCCCCAATCTCCCACTCTACCCAGTACAGCACTCACCCACCTCCCCAATCTTCCACTCTACCCAGGACAGTACTCACTAACTCCCCAATCTCCCACTTTACCCAGTACAGCACTCACCCACCTCCCCAATCTTCCACTCTACCCAGGACAGTACTCACTACCTCCCCAATCTCCCACTCTACCCAGGACAGCACTCACCTACTTCCCCAATCTCCCACTCTACCCAGGACAGCACTCACCTACCTCCCCAATCTCCCACTCTACCCAGGACAGCACTCACCTACCTCCCCAATCACCCACTCTACCCAGGACAGTACTCACTACCTCCCCAATCTCCCACTCTACCCAGGACAGTACTCACGAACTCCCCAATCTCCCACTCTACCCAGGACAGTACTCACCTACTTCCCCAATCTCCCACTCTACCCAGGACAGTACTCACTAACTCCCCAATCTCCCACTCTACCCAGGACAGTACTCACTAACTCCCCAATCTCCCACTCTACCCAGGACAGCACTCACCTACTTCCCCAATCTCCCACTCTACCCAGGACAGTATTCACTAACTCCCCAATCTCCCACTCTACCCAGGACAGCACTCACCTACCTCCCCAATCTCCCACTCTACCCAGGACAGCACTCACCCACCTCCCCAATCTCCCACTCTACCCAGGACAGTACTCACCTACTTCCCCAATCTCCCACTCTACCCAGGACAGTACTCACTAACTCCCAAATCTCCCACTCTACCCAGGACAGCACTCACCTACTTCCCCAATCTCCCACTCTACCCAGGACAGTACTCACTAACTCCCCAATCTCCCACTCTACCCAGGACAGTACTCACTACCTCCCCAATCTCCCACTCTACCCAGGACAGTACTCATTAACTCCCCAATCTCCCACTCTACCCAGGACAGCACTCACCTACCTCCCCAATCTCCCACTCTACCCAGGACAGCACTCACCTACCTCCCCAATCTCCCACTCTACCCAGGACAGTACTCACTAAGTCCCCAATCTCACACTCTACCCAGGACAGTACTCACCCACCTCCCCAATCTTCCACTCTACCCAGGACAGTACTCACTACCTCCCCAATCTCCCACTCTACCCAGGACAGCACTCACCTACCTCCCCAATCTCCCACTCTACCCAGGACAGCACTTACCTACCTCCCCAATCTCCCACTCTACCCAGGACAGCACTCACCTACCTCCCCAATCTCCCACTCTACCCAGGACAGTACTCACCTACCTCCCCAATCTCCCACTCTACCCAGGACAGTACTCACCTACTTCCCCAATCTCCCACTCTACCCAGGACAGTACTCACTAACTCCCCAATCTCCCACTCTACCCAGGACAGTACTCACCTACTTCCCCAATCTCCCACTCCACCCAGGACAGTACTCACGAACTCTCCAATCTCCCACTCTACCCAGTACAGCACTCACCCACCTCCCCAATCTTCCACTCTACCCAGTACAGCACTCACCCACCTCCCCAATCTTCCACTCTACCCAGGACAGCACTCACCTACCTCCCCAATCTCCCACTCTACCCAGGACAGTACTCACCTACTTCCCCAATCTCCCACTCTACCCAGGACAGTACTCACGAACTCCCCAATCTCCCACTCTACCCAGTACAGCACTCACCCACCTCCCCAATCTTCCACTCTACCCAGGACAGTACTCACTACCTCCCCAATCTCCCACTCTACCCAGGACAGCACTCACCTACCTCCCCAATCTCCCACTCGACCCAGGACAGCACTCACCTACCTCCCCAATCTCCCACTCTACCCAGGACAGCACTCACCTACCTCCCCAATCTCCCACTCTACCCAGGACAGTATTCACCTACTTCCCCAATCTCACACTCTACCCAGGACAGTACTCACTAACTCCCCAATCTCCCACTTTACCCAGTACAGCACTCACCCACCTCCCCAATCTTCCACTCTACCCAGGACAGTACTCACTACCTCCCCAATCGCCCACTCTACCCAGGACAGCACTCACCTACCTCCCCAATCTCCCACTCTACCCAGGACAGCACTCACCTACCTCCCCAAACTCCCACTCTACCCAGGACAGGACTCACCTACTTCCCCAATCTCCCACTCTACCCAGGACAGTACTCACTAACTCCCCAATCTCCCACTCTACCCAGGACAGCACTCACCTACCTCCCCAATCTCCCACTCTACCCAGGACAGCACTGACCTACCTCCCCAATCTCCCACTCTAACCAGGACAGTACTCACTACCTCCCCAAACTCCCACTCTACCCAGGACAGTACTCACTAACTCCCCAATCTCCCACTCTACCCAGGACAGTACTCACCTACTTCCCCAATCTCCCACTCGACCCAGGACAGCACTCACCTACCTCCCCAATCTCCCACTCTACCCAGGACAGTACTCACTACCTCCCCAATCTCCCACTCTACCCAGGACAGTACTCACTAAAACCCCAATCTCCCACTCTACCCAGGACAGTACTCACCTACTTCCCCAATCTCCCACTCTACCCAGGACAGTACTCACTAACGCCCCAATCTCCCACTCTACCCAGGACAGCACTCACCTACCTCCCCAATCTCCCACTCTACCCAGGACTGTACTCACTAACTCCCCAATCTCCCACTCTACCCAGGACAGCACTCACCTACTTCCCCAATCTCCCACTCTACCCAGGACAGGACTCACCTACCTCCCAAATCTCCCACTCGACCCAAGACAGTACTCACCTACCTCCCCAATCTCCCACTCTACCCAGGACAGCACTCACTAACTCCCTAATCTCCCCAGGACAGCACTCACCTACCTCCCCAATCTCCCACTCTACCCAGGACAGTACTCACTAACTCCCCAATCTCCCACTCTACTCGGGACAGTACTCACTCACTCCCCAATCTCCCACTCTACCCAGGACAGTACTCACTAACTCCCCAATCTCCCACTCTACCCAGGACAGTACTCACTAACTCCCCAATCTCCCACTCTACCCAGGACAGTACTCACCTACTTCCCCAATCTCCCACTCTACCCAGGACAGTACTCACTACCTCCCCAATCTCCCACTCTACCCAGGACAGCACTCACCTACCTCCCCAATCTCCCACTCTACCCAGGACAGCACTCACCCACCTCCCCAATCTCCCACTCTACCCAGGACAGTACTCACCAACTTCCCAAATCTCCCACTCTACCCAGGACAGCACTCACCTACCTCCCCAATCTCCCACTCTACCCAGGACAGTACTCACCTACTTCCCCAATCTCCCACTCTACCCAGGACAGTACTCACGAACTCCCCAATCTCCCACTCTACCCAGTACAGCACTCACCCACCTCCCCAATCTTCCACTCTACCCAGGACAGTACTCACTACCTCCCCAATCTCCCACTCTACCCAGGACAGTATTCACCTACTTCCCCAATCTCTCACTCTACCCAGGACAGTACTCACTAACTCCCCAATCTCCCACTTTACCCAGGACAGTACTCACTACCTCCCCAATCTCCCACTCTACCCAGTACAGCACTCACCCACCTCCCAAATCTTCCACTCTACCCAGGACAGTACTCACTAACTCCCCAATCTCCCACTTTACCCAGTACAGCACTCACCCACCTCCCCAATCTTCCACTCTACCCAGGACAGTACTCACTACCTCCCCAATCTCCCACTCTACCCAGGACAGCACTCACCTACTTCCCCAATCTCCCACTCTACCCAGGACAGCACTCACCTACCTCCCCAATCTCCCACTCTACCCAGGACAGCACTCACCTACCTCCCCAATCTCCCACTCTACCCAGGACAGTACTCACTACCTCCCCAATCTCCCACTCTACCCAGGACAGTACTCACGAACTCCCCAATCTCCCACTCTACCCAGGACAGTACTCACCTACTTCCCCAATCTCCCACTCTACCCAGGACAGTACTCACTAACTCCCCAATCTCCCACTCTACCCAGGACAGTACTCACTAACTCCCCAATCTCCCACTCTACCCAGGACAGCACTCACCTACTTCCCCAATCTCCCACTCTACCCAGGACAGTATTCACTAACTCCCCAATCTCCCACTCTACCCAGGACAGCACTCACCTACCTCCCCAATCTCCCACTCTACCCAGGACAGCACTCACCCACCTCCCCAATCTCCCACTCTACCCAGGACAGTACTCACCTACTTCCCCAATCTCCCACTCTACCCAGGACAGTACTCACTAACTCCCAAATCTCCCACTCTACCCAGGACAGCACTCACCTACTTCCCCAATCTCCCACTCTACCCAGGACAGTACTCACTAACTCCCCAATCTCCCACTCTACCCAGGACAGTACTCACTACCTCCCCAATCTCCCACTCTACCCAGGACAGTACTCATTAACTCCCCAATCTCCCACTCTACCCAGGACAGCACTCACCTACCTCCCCAATCTCCCACTCTACCCAGGACAGCACTCACCTACCTCCCCAATCTCCCACTCTACCCAGGACAGTACTCACTAAGTCCCCAATCTCACACTCTACCCAGGACAGTACTCACCCACCTCCCCAATCTTCCACTCTACCCAGGACAGTACTCACTACCTCCCCAATCTCCCACTCTACCCAGGACAGCACTCACCTACCTCCCCAATCTCCCACTCTACCCAGGACAGCACTTACCTACCTCCCCAATCTCCCACTCTACCCAGGACAGCACTCACCTACCTCCCCAATCTCCCACTCTACCCAGGACAGTACTCACCTACCTCCCCAATCTCCCACTCTACCCAGGACAGTACTCACCTACTTCCCCAATCTCCCACTCTACCCAGGACAGTACTCACTAACTCCCCAATCTCCCACTCTACCCAGGACAGTACTCACCTACTTCCCCAATCTCCCACTCCACCCAGGACAGTACTCACGAACTCTCCAATCTCCCACTCTACCCAGTACAGCACTCACCCACCTCCCCAATCTTCCACTCTACCCAGTACAGCACTCACCCACCTCCCCAATCTTCCACTCTACCCAGGACAGCACTCACCTACCTCCCCAATCTCCCACTCTACCCAGGACAGTACTCACCTACTTCCCCAATCTCCCACTCTACCCAGGACAGTACTCACAAACTCCCCAATCTCCCACTCTACCCAGTACAGCACTCACCCACCTCCCCAATCTTCCACTCTACCCAGGACAGTACTCACTACCTCCCCAATCTCCCACTCTACCCAGGACAGCACTCACCTACCTCCCCAATCTCCCACTCGACCCAGGACAGCACTCACCTACCTCCCCAATCTCCCACTCTACCCAGGACAGCACTCACCTACCTCCCCAATCTCCCACTCTACCCAGGACAGTATTCACCTACTTCCCCAATCTCACACTCTACCCAGGACAGTACTCACTAACTCCCCAATCTCCCACTTTACCCAGTACAGCACTCACCCACCTCCCCAATCTTCCACTCTACCCAGGACAGTACTCACTACCTCCCCAATCGCCCACTCTACCCAGGACAGCACTCACCTACCTCCCCAATCTCCCACTCTACCCAGGACAGCACTCACCTACCTCCCCAAACTCCCACTCTACCCAGGACAGGACTCACCTACTTCCCCAATCTCCCACTCTACCCAGGACAGTACTCACTAACTCCCCAATCTCCCACTCTACCCAGGACAGCACTCACCTACCTCCCCAATCTCCCACTCTACCCAGGACAGCACTGACCTACCTCCCCAATCTCCCACTCTAACCAGGACAGTACTCACTACCTCCCCAAACTCCCACTCTACCCAGGACAGTACTCACTAACTCCCCAATCTCCCACTCTACCCAGGACAGTACTCACCTACTTCCCCAATCTCCCACTCGACCCAGGACAGCACTCACCTACCTCCCCAATCTCCCACTCTACCCAGGACAGTACTCACTACCTCCCCAATCTCCCACTCTACCCAGGACAGTACTCACTAAAACCCCAATCTCCCACTCTACCCAGGACAGTACTCACCTACTTCCCCAATCTCCCACTCTACCCAGGACAGTACTCACTAACGCCCCAATCTCCCACTCTACCCAGGACAGCACTCACCTACCTCCCCAATCTCCCACTCTACCCAGGACTGTACTCACTAACTCCCCAATCTCCCACTCTACCCAGGACAGCACTCACCTACTTCCCCAATCTCCCACTCTACCCAGGACAGGACTCACCTACCTCCCAAATCTCCCACTCGACCCAAGACAGTACTCACCTACCTCCCCAATCTCCCACTCTACCCAGGACAGCACTCACTAACTCCCTAATCTCCCCAGGACAGCACTCACCTACCTCCCCAATCTCCCACTCTACCCAGGACAGTACTCACTAACTCCCCAATCTCCCACTCTACTCGGGACAGTACTCACTCACTCCCCAATCTCCCACTCTACCCAGGACAGTACTCACTAACTCCCCAATCTCCCACTCTACCCAGGACAGTACTCACTAACTCCCCAATCTCCCACTCTACCCAGGACAGTACTCACCTACTTCCCCAATCTCCCACTCTACCCAGGACAGTACTCACTACCTCCCCAATCTCCCACTCTACCCAGGACAGCACTCACCTACCTCCCCAATCTCCCACTCTACCCAGGACAGCACTCACCCACCTCCCCAATCTCCCACTCTACCCAGGACAGTACTCACCAACTTCCCAAATCTCCCACTCTACCCAGGACAGCACTCACCTACCTCCCCAATCTCCCACTCTACCCAGGACAGTACTCACCTACTTCCCCAATCTCCCACTCTACCCAGGACAGTACTCACGAACTCCCCAATCTCCCACTCTACCCAGTACAGCACTCACCCACCTCCCCAATCTTCCACTCTACCCAGGACAGTACTCACTACCTCCCCAATCTCCCACTCTACCCAGGACAGTATTCACCTACTTCCCCAATCTCTCACTCTACCCAGGACAGTACTCACTAACTCCCCAATCTCCCACTTTACCCAGGACAGTACTCACTACCTCCCCAATCTCCCACTCTACCCAGTACAGCACTCACCCACCTCCCAAATCTTCCACTCTACCCAGGACAGTACTCACTAACTCCCCAATCTCCCACTTTACCCAGTACAGCACTCACCCACCTCCCCAATCTTCCACTCTACCCAGGACAGTACTCACTACCTCCCCAATCTCCCACTCTACCCAGGACAGCACTCACCTACTTCCCCAATCTCCCACTCTACCCAGGACAGCACTCACCTACCTCCCCAATCTCCCACTCTACCCAGGACAGCACTCACCTACCTCCCCAATCTCCCACTCTACCCAGGACAGTACTCACTACCTCCCCAATCTCCCACTCTACCCAGGACAGTACTCACGAACTCCCCAATCTCCCACTCTACCCAGGACAGTACTCACCTACTTCCCCAATCTCCCACTCTACCCAGGACAGTACTCACTAACTCCCCAATCTCCCACTCTACCCAGGACAGTACTCACCTACTTCCCCAATCTCCCACTCCACCCAGGACAGTACTCATGAACTCTCCAATCTCCCACTCTACCCAGTACAGCACTCACCCACCTCCCCAAACTTCCACTCTACCCAGGACAGCACTCACCTACCTCCCCAATCTCCCACTCTACCCAGGACAGTACTCACCTACTTCCCCAATCTCCCACTCTACCCAGGACAGTACTCACGAACTCCCCAATCTCCCACTCTACCCAGTACAGCACTCACCCACCTCCCCAATCTTCCACTCTACCCAGGACAGTACTCACTACCTCCCCAATCTCCCACTCTACCCAGGACAGCACTCACCTACCTCGCCAATCTCCCACTCGACCCAGGACAGCACTCACCTACCTCCCCAATCTCCCACTCTACCCAGGACAGCACTCACCTACCTCCCCAATCTCCCACTCTACCCAGGACAGTATTCACCTACTTCCCCAATCTCACACTCTACCCAGGACAGTACTCACTAACTCCCCAATCTCCCACTTTACCCAGTACAGCACTCACCCACCTCCCCAATCTTCCACTCTACCCAGGACAGTACTCACTACCTCCCCAATCGCCCACTCTACCCAGGACAGCACTCACCTACCTCCCCAATCTCCCACTCTACCCAGGACAGCACTCACCTACCTCCCCAATCTCCCACTCTACCCAGGACAGGACTCACCTACTTCCCCAATCTCCCACTCTACCCAGGACAGTACTCACTAACTCCCCAATCTCCCACTCTACCCAGGACAGCACTCACCTACCTCCCCAATCTCCCACTCTACCCAGGACAGCACTCACCTACCTCCCCAATCTCCCACTCTACCCAGGACAGTACTCACTACCTCCCCAAACTCCCACTCTACCCAGGACAGTACTCACTAACTCCCCAATCTCCCACTCTACCCAGGACAGTACTCACCTACTTCCCCAATCTCCCACTCTACCCAGGACAGCACTCACCTACCTCCCCAATCTCCCACTCTACCCAGGACAGTACTCACTACCTCCCCAATCTCCCACTCTACCCAGGACAGTACTCACTAAAACCCCAATCTCCCACTCTACCCAGGACAGTACTCACCTACTTCCCCAACCTCCCACTCTACCCAGGACAGTACTGACTAACGCCCCAATCTCCCACTCTACCCAGGACAGCACTCACCTACCTCCCCAATCTCCCACTCTACCCAGGACTGTACTCACTAACTCCCCAATCTCCCACTCTACCCAGGACAGCACTCACCTACTTCCCCAATCTCCCACTCTACCCAGGACAGGACTCACCTACCTCCCAAATCTCCCACTCTACCCAAGACAGTACTCACCTACCTCCCCAATCTCCCACTCTACCCAGGACAGCACTCACTAACTCCCTAATCTCCCCAGGACAGCACTCACCTACCTCCCCAATCTCCCACTCTACCCAGGACAGTACTCACTAACTCCCCAATCTCCCACTCTACTCGGGACAGTACTCACTCACTCCCCAATCTCCCACTCTATCCAGGACAGTACTCACTAACTCCCCAATCTCCCACTCTACCCAGGACAGTACTCACTAACTCCCCAATCTCCCACTCTACCCAGGACAGTACTCACCTACTTCCCCAATCTCCCACTCGACCCAGGACAGTACTCACTACCTCCCCAATCTCCCACTCTACCCAGGACAGCACTCACCTACCTCCCCAATCTCCCACTCTACCCAGGACAGCACTCACCCACCTCCCCAATCTCCCACTCTACCCAGGACAGTACTCACCAACTTCCCAAATCTCCCACTCTACCCAGGACAGCACTCACCTACCTCCCCAATCTCCCACTCTACCCAGGACAGTACTCACCTACTTCCCCAATCTCCCACTCTACCCAGGACAGTACTCACGAACTCCCCAATCTCCCACTCTACCCAGTACAGCACACACCCACCTCCCCAATCTTCCACTCTACCCAGGACAGTACTCACTACCTCCCCAATCTACCACTCTACCCAGGACAGCACTCACCTACCTCCCCAATCTCCCACTCGACCCAGGACAGCACTCACCTACCTCCCCAATCTCCCACTCTACCCAGGACAGTATTCACCTACTTCCCCAATCTCTCACTCTACCCAGGATAGTACTCACTAACTCCCCAATCTCCCACTTTACCCAGGACAGTACTCACTACCTCCCCAATCTCCCACTCTACCCAGTACAGCACTCACCCACCTCCCCAATCTTCCACTCTACCCAGGACAGTACTCACTAACTCCCCAATCTCCCACTTTACCCAGTACAGCACTCACCCACCTCCCCAATCTTCCACTCTACCCAGGACAGTACTCACTACCTCCCCAATCTCCCACTCTACCCAGGACAGCACTCACCTACTTCCCCAATCTCCCACTCTACCCAGGACAGCACTCACCTACCTCCCCAATCTCCCACTCTACCCAGGACAGCACTCACCTACCTCCCCAATCTCCCACTCTACCCAGGACAGTACTCACTACCTCCCCAATCTCCCACTCTACCCAGGACAGTACTCACGAACTCCCCAATCTCCCACTCTACCCAGGACAGTACTCACCTACTTCCCCAATCTCCGAATCTACCCAGGACAGCACTCACCTACCTCCCCAATCTCCCACTCTACCCAGGACAGTACTCACTACCTCCCCAATCTCCCACTCTACCCAGGACAGTACTCACTAACACCCCAATCTCCCACTCTACCCAGGACAGTACTCACTAACTCCCCAATCTCCCACTCGACCCAGGACAGCACTCACCTACCTCCCCAATCTCCCACTCTACCCAGGACGGTACTCACTAACTCCCCAATCTACCACTCTACCCAGGACAGCACTCACCTACTTCCCCAATTTCCCACTCTACCCAGGACAGGACTCACCTACCTCCCAAATCTCCCACTCTACCCAAGACAGTACTCACCTACCTCCCCAATCTCCCACTCTACCCAGGACAGTACTCACTAACTCCCTAATCTCCCCAGGACACCACTCACCTACCTCCCCAATCTCCCACTCTACCCAGGACAGTACTCACTAACTCCCCAATCTCCCACTCTACCCAGGACAGTATTCACTAACTCCCCAATCTCCCACTCTACCCAGGACAGCACTCACCTACCTCCCCAATCTCCCACTCTACCCAGGACAGCACTCACCTACCTCCCCAATCTCCCACTCTACCCAGGACAGCACTCACCCACCTCCCCAATCTCCCACTCTACCCAGGACAGTACTCACCTACTTCCCCAATCTCCCACTCTACCCAGGACAGTACTCACTAACTCCCAAATCTCCCACTCTACCCAGGACAGCACTCACCTACTTCCCCAATCTCCCACTCTACCCAGGACAGTACTCACTAACTCCCCAATCTCCCACTCTACCCAGGACAGTACTCACTACCTCCCCAATCTCCCACTCTACCCAGGACAGTACTCATTAACTCCCCAATCTCCCACTCTACCCAGGACAGCACTCACCTACCTCCCCAATCTCCCACTCTACCCAGGACAGCACTCACCTACCTCCCCAATCTCCCACTCTACCCAGGACAGTACTCACTAAGTCCCCAATCTCACACTCTACCCAGGACAGTACTCACCCACCTCCCCAATCTTCCACTCTACCCAGGACAGTACTCACTACCTCCCCAATCTCCCACTCTACCCAGGACAGCACTCACCTACCTCCCCAATCTCCCACTCTACCCAGGACAGCACTTACCTACCTCCCCAATCTCCCACTCTACCCAGGACAGCACTCACCTACCTCCCCAATCTCCCACTCTACCCAGGACAGTACTCACCTACCTCCCCAATCTCCCACTCTACCCAGGACAGTACTCACCTACTTTCCCAATCTCCCACTCTACCCAGGACAGTACTCACTAACTCCCCAATCTCCCACTCGACCCAGGACAGTACTCACCTACTTCCCCAATCTCCCACTCCACCCAGGACAGTACTCACGAACTCCCCAATCTCCCACTCTACCCAGTACAGCACTCACCCACCTCCCCAATCTTCCACTCTACCCAGTACAGCACTCACCCACCTCCCCAATCTTCCACTCTACCCAGGACAGCACTCACCTACCTCCCCAATCTCCCACTCTACCCAGGACAGTACTCACCTACTTCCCCAATCTCCCACTCTACCCAGGACAGTACTCACGAACTCCCCAATCTCCCACTCTACCCAGTACAGCACTCACCCACCTCCCCAATCTTCCACTCTACCCAGGACAGTACTCACTACCTCCCCAATCTCCCACTCTACCCAGGACAGCACTCACCTACCTCCCCAATCTCCCACTCGACCCAGGACAGCACTCACCTACCTCCCCAATCTCCCACTCTACCCAGGACAGCACTCACCTACCTCCCCAATCTCCCACTCTACCCAGGACAGTATTCACCTACTTCCCCAATCTCACACTCTACCCAGGACAGTACTCACTAACTCCCCAATCTCCCACTTTACCCAGTACAGCACTCACCCACCTCCCCAATCTTCCACTCTACCCAGGACAGTACTCACTACCTCCCCAATCGCCCACTCTACCCAGGACAGCACTCACCTACCTCCCCAATCTCCCACTCTACCCAGGACAGCACTCACCTACCTCCCCAATCTCCCACTCTACCCAGGACAGGACTCACCTACTTCCCCAATCTCCCACTCTACCCAGGACAGTACTCACTAACTCCCCAATCTCCCACTCTACCCAGGACAGCACTCACCTACCTCCCCAATCTCCCACTCTACCCAGGACAGCACTGACCTACCTCCCCAATCTCCCACTCTACCCAGGACAGTACTCACTACCTCCCCAAACTCCCACTCTACCCAGGACAGTACTCACTAACTCCCCAATCTCCCACTCTACCCAGGACAGTACTCACCTACTTCCCCAATCTCCCACTCTACCCAGGACAGCACTCACCTACCTCCCCAATCTCCCACTCTACCCAGGACAGTACTCACTACCTCCCCAATCTCCCACTCTACCCAGGACAGTACACACTAACTCCCCAATCTCCCACTCTACCCAGGACAGTACTCACCTACTTCCCCAATCTCCCACTCTACCCAGGACAGCACTCACCTACCTCCCCAATCTCCCACTCTACCCAGGACAGTACTCACTACCTCCCCAATCTCCCACTCTACCCAGGACAGTACTCACTAACACCCCAATCTCCCACTCTACCCAGGACAGTACTCACCTACTTCCCCAACCTCCCACTCTACCCAGGACAGTACTCACTAACTCCCCAATCTCCCACTCTACCCAGGACAGCACTCACCTACCTCCCCAAATTCCCACTCTACCCAGGACGGTACTCACTAACTCCCCAATCTCCCACTCTACCCAGGACAGCACTCACCTACTTCCCCAATCTCCCACTCTACCCAGGACAGGACTCACCTACCTCCCAAATCTCCCACTCTACCCAAGACAGTACTCACCTACCTCCCCAATCTCCCACTCTACCCAGGACAGCACTCACTAACTCCCTAATCTCCCCAGGACAGCACTCACCTACCTCCCCAATCTCCCACTCTACCCAGGGCAGTACTCACTCACTCCCCAATCTCCCACTCTACCCAGGACAGTACTCACTAACTCCCCAATCTCCCACTCTACCCAGGACAGTACTCACTAACACCCCAATCTCCCACTCAACCCAGGACAGTACTCACTAACTCCCCAATCTCCCACTCTACCCAGGACAGTACTCACTAACTCCCCAATCTCCCACTCGACCCAGGACAGCACTCACCTACCTCCCCAATCTCCCACTCTACCCAGGACAGCACTCACCCACCTCCCCAATCTCCCACTCTACCCAGGACAGTACTCACCTACCTCCCCAATCTCCCACTCTACCCAGGACAGTACTCACCTACCCCCCCAATCTCCCACTCTACCCAGGACAGTACTCACCTACTTCCCCAATCTCCCACTCTACCCAGGACAGTACTCACTAACTCCCCAATCTCCCACTCTATCCAGGCCAGCACTCACCCACCTCCCCAATCTTCCACTCTACCCAGGACAGTACTCACGAACTCCCCAATATCCCACTCTACCCAGGACAGCACTCACCTACCTCCCCAATCTCCAACTCTACCCAGGACAGGACTCACCTACTTCCCCAATCTCCCACTCTACCCAGGACAGTCCTCACTAACTCCCCAATCTCCCACTCTACCCAGGACAGCACTCACCTACCTCCCCAATCTCCCACTCTACCCAGGACAGCACTCACCTATCTCCCCAATCTCCCACTCTACCCAGGACAGTACTCACCTACTTCCCCAATCTCCCACTCTACCCAGGACAGCACTCACCTACCTCCCCAATCTCCCACTCTAGCCAGGACAGTACTCACCTACGTCCCCAATCTCCCACTCTACCCAGGACAATACTCACCAACTCCCCAATCTCCCACTCTACCCAGTACAGCACTCACCCACCTCCCCAGTCTTCCACTCCACCCAGGACAGTACTCACTACCTCCCCAATCTCCCACTCTACCCAGGACAGCACTCACCTACCTCCCCAATCTCCCACTCGACCCAGGACAGCACTCACCTACCTCCCCAATCTCCCACTCTACCCAGGACAGCACTCACCTACCTCCCCAATCTCCCACTCTACCCAGGACAGTACTCACTAACTCCCCAATCTCCCACTCTACCCAGGACAGGACTCACCTATTTCCCCAATCTCCCACTCTACCCAGGACAGTACTCACTAACTCCCCAATCTCCCACTCTACCCAGGACAGCACTCACCTACCTCCCCAATCTCCCACTCTACCCAGGACAGCACTCACCGAGCTCCCCAATCTCCCACTCTACCCAGGACAGTACTCACCTACTTCCCCAATCTCCCACTCTACCCAGTACAGCACTCACCCACCTCCCCAATCTTCCCCTCTACCCAGGACAGTACTCACCTACCTCCCCAATCTCCCACTCTACCCAGGACAGCACTCAACTACCTCCCCAATCTCCCACTCTACCCAGGACAGGACTCACCTACTTCCCCAATCTCCCACTCTACCCAGGACAGTACTCACTAACTCCCCAATCTCCCACTCTACCCAGGACAGCACTCACCTACCTCCCCAATCTCCCACTCTACCCAGGACAGCACTCACCGAGCTCCCCAATCTCCCACTCTACCCAGGACAGTACTCACCTACTTCCCCAATCTCCCACTCTACCCAGTACAGCACTCACCCACCTCCCCAATCTTCCCCTCTACCCAGGACAGTACTCACCTACCTCCCCAATCTCCCACTCTACCCAGGACAGCACTCAACTACCTCCCCAATCTCCCACTCTACCCAGGACAGGACTCACCTACTTCCCCAATCTCCCACTCTACCCAGGACAGTACTCACTAACTCCCCAATCTCCCACTCTACCCAGGACAGCACTCACCTACCTCCCCAATCTCCCACTCTACCCAGGACAGCACTCACCTACCTCCCCAATCTCCCACTCTACCCAGGACAGTACTCACTACCTCCCCAATCTCCCACTCTACCCAGGACAGTACACACTAACTCCCCAATCTCCCACTCTACCCAGGACAGTACTCACCTACTTCCCCAATCTCCCACTCTACCCAGGACAGCACTCACCTACCTCCCCAATCTCCCACTCTACCCAGGACAGTACTCACTACCTCCCCAATCTCCCACTCTACCCAGGACAGTACTCACTAACACCCCAATCTCCCACTCTACCCAGGACAGTACTCACCTACTTCCCCAATCTCCCACTCTACCCAGGACAGCACTCACCAACCTCCCCAATCTCCCACTCTACCCAGGACAGCACTCACCTACCTCCCCAATCTCCCACTCTTCCCAGGACAGTACTCACCTACCTCCCCAATCTCCCACTCTACCCAGGACAGTACTCACCTACCCCCCCAATCTCCCACTCTACCCAGGACAGTACTCACCTACTTCCCCAATCTCCCACTCTACCCAGGACAGTACTCACTAACTCCCCAATCTCCCACTCTATCCAGGCCAGCACTCACCCACCTCCCCAATCTTCCACTCTACCCAGGACAGTACTCACGAACTCCCCAATATCCCACTCTACCCAGGACAGCACTCACCTACCTCCCCAATCTCCAACTCTACCCAGGACAGGACTCACCTACTTCCCCAATCTCCCACTCTACCCAGGACAGTCCTCACTAACTCCCCAATCTCCCACTCTACCCAGGACAGCACTCACCTACCTCCCCAATCTCCCACTCTACCCAGGACAGCACTCACCTATCTCCCCAATCTCCCACTCTACCCAGGACAGTACTCACCTACTTCCCCAATCTCCCACTCTACCCAGGACAGCACTCACCTACCTCCCCAATCTCCCACTCTAGCCAGGACAGTACTCACCTACGTCCCCAATCTCCCACTCTACCCAGGACAATACTCACCAACTCCCCAATCTCCCACTCTACCCAGTACAGCACTCACCCACCTCCCCAGTCTTCCACTCCACCCAGGACAGTACTCAGTACCTCCCCAATCTCCCACTCTACCCAGGACAGCACTCACCTACCTCCCCAATCTCCCACTCGACCCAGGACAGCACTCACCTACCTCCCCAATCTCCCACTCTACCCAGGACAGCACTCACCTACCTCCCCAATCTCCCACTCTACCCAGGACAGTACTCACTAACTCCCCAATCTCCCACTCTACCCAGGACAGGACTCACCTATTTCCCCAATCTCCCACTCTACCCAGGACAGTACTCACTAACTCCCCAATCTCCCACTCTACCCAGGACAGCACTCACCTACCTCCCCAATCTCCCACTCTACCCAGGACAGCACTCACCGAGCTCCCCAATCTCCCACTCTACCCAGGACAGTACTCACCTACTTCCCCAATCTCCCACTCTACCCAGTACAGCACTCACCCACCTCCCCAATCTTCCCCTCTACCCAGGACAGTACTCACCTACCTCCCCAATCTCCCACTCTACCCAGGACAGCACTCAACTACCTCCCCAATCTCCCACTCTACCCAGGACAGGACTCACCTACTTCCCCAATCTCCCACTCTACCCAGGACAGTACTCACTAACTCCCCAATCTCCCACTCTACCCAGGACAGCACTCACCTACCTCCCCAATCTCCCACTCTACCCAGGACAGCACTCACCTACCTCCCCAATCTCCCACTCTACCCAGGACAGTACTCACTACCTCCCCAATCTCCCACTCTACCCAGGACAGTACACACTAACTCCCCAATCTCCCACTCTACCCAGGACAGTACTCACCTACTTCCCCAATCTCCCACTCTACCCAGGACAGCACTCACCTACCTCCCCAATCTCCCACTCTACCCAGGACAGTACTCACTACCTCCCCAATCTCCCACTCTACCCAGGACAGTACTCACTAACACCCCAATCTCCCACTCTACCCAGGACAGTACTCACCTACTTCCCCAATCTCCCACTCTACCCAGGACAGTACTCACTAACTCCCCAATCTCCCACTCTACCCAGGACGGTACTCACTAACTCCGCAATCTCCCACTCTACCCAGGACAGCACTCACCTACTTCCCCAATCTCCCACTCTACCCAGGACAGGACTCACCTACCTCCCAAATCTCCCACTCTACCCAAGACAGTACTCACCTACCTCCCCAATCTCCCACTCTACCCAGGACAGCACTCACTAACTCCCTAATCTCCCCAGGACAGCACTCACCTACCTCCCCAATCTCCCACTCTACCCAGGACAGTACTCACCTACCTCCCCAATCTCCCACTCTACCCAGGACAGCACTCACCTACCTCCCCAATCTCCCACTCTACCCAGGACAGCACTCACCTACCTCCCCAATCTCCCACTCTACCCAGGACAGTACTCACCTACCTCCCCAATCTCCCACTCTACCCAGGACAGTACTCACCTACCCCCCCAATCTCCCACTCTACCCAGGACAGTACTCACCTACTTCCCCAATCTCCCACTCTACCCAGGACAGTACTCACTAACTCCCCAATCTCCCACTCTATCCAGGCCAGCACTCACCCACCTCCCCAATCTTCCACTCTACCCAGGACAGTACTCACGAACTCCCCAATCTCCCACTCTACCCAGGACAGCACTCACCCACCTCCCCAATCTCCAACTCTACCCAGGACAGGACTCACCTACTTCCCCAATCTCCCACTCTACCCAGGACAGTCCTCACTAACTCCCCAATCTCCCACTCTACCCAGGACAGCACTCACCTACCTCCCCAATCTCCCACTCTACCCAGGACAGCACTCACCTATCTCCCCAATCTCCCACTCTACCCAGGACAGTACTCACCTACTTCCCCAATCTCCCACTCTACCCAGGACAGCACTCACCTACCTCCCCAATCTCCTACTCTAGCCAGGACAGTACTCACCTACGTCCCCAATCTCCCACTCTACCCAGGACAATACTCACCAACTCCCCAATCTCCCACTCTACCCAGTACAGCACTCACCCACCTCCCCAGTCTTCCACTCCACCCAGGACAGTACTCACCTACCTCCCCAATCTCCCCCTCGACCCAGGACAGCACTCACCTACCTCCCCAATCTCCCACTCTACCCAGGACAGCACTCACCTACCTCCCCAATCTCCCACTCTACCCAGGACAGTACTCACTAACTCCCCAATCTCCCACTCTACCCAGGACAGGACTCACCTACTTCCCCAATCTCCCACTCTACCCAGGACAGTACTCACTAACTCCCCAATCTCCCACTCTACCCAGGACAGCACTCACCTACCTCCCCAATCTCCCACTCTACCCAGGACAGCACTCACCGATCTCCCCAATCTCCCACTCTACCCAGGACAGTACTCACCTACTTCCCCAATCTCCCACTCTACCCAGTACAGCACTCACCCACCTCCCCAATCTTCCCCTCTACCCAGGACAGTACTCACTACCTCCCCAATCTCCCACTCTACCCAGGACAGCACTCACCTACCTCCCCAATCTCCCACTCTACCCAGGACAGGACTCACCTACTTCCCCAATCTCCCACTCTACCCAGGACAGTACTCACTAACTCCCCAATCTCCCACTCTACCCAGGACAGCACTCACCTACCTCCCCAATCTCCCACTCTACCCAGGACTGCACTCACCTACCTCCCCAATCTCCCACTCTACCCAGGACAGTACTCACTACCTCCCCAATCTCCCACTCTACCCAGGACAGTACACACTAACTCCCCAATCTCCCACTCTACCCAGGACAGTACTCACCTACTTCCCCAATCTCCCACTCTACCCAGGACAGCACTCACCTACCTCCCCAATCTCCCACTCTACCCAGGACAGTACTCACTACCTCCCCAATCTCCCACTCTACCCAGGACAGTACTCACTAACACCCCAATCTCCCACTCTACCCAGGACAGTACTCACCTACTTCCCCAATCTCCCACTCTACCCAGGACAGTACTCACTAACTCCCCAATCTCCCACTCTACCCAGGACGGTACTCACTAACTCCGCAATCTCCCACTCTACCCAGGACAGCACTCACCTACTTCCCCAATCTCCCACTCTACCCAGGACAGGACTCACCTACCTCCCAAATCTCCCACTCTACCCAAGACAGTACTCACCTACCTCCCCAATCTCCCACTCTACCCAGGACAGCACTCACTAACTCCCTAATCTCCCCAGGACAGCACTCACCTACCTCCCCAATCTCCCACTCTACCCAGGGCTGTACTCACTCACTCCCCAATCTCCCACTCTACCCAGGACAGTACTCACTAACTCCCCAATCTCCCACTCTACCCAGGACAGTACTCACTAACACCCCAATCTCCCACTCAACCCAGGACAGTACTCACTAACTCCCCAATCTCCCACTCGACCAAGGACAGTACTCACTAACTCCCCAATCTCCCACTCGACCCAGGACAGCAGTCACCTACTTCCCCAATCTCCCACTCTACACAGGACAGTACTCACTAACTCCCCAATCTCCCACTCGACCCAGGACAGCACTCACCTACCTCCCCAATCTCCCACTCTACCCAGGACAGCACTCACCCACCTCCCCAATCTCCCACTCTACCCAGGACAGTACTCACCTACTTCCCCAATCTCCCACTCTACCCAGGACAGTACTCACTAACTCCCAAATCTCCCACTCTACCCAGGACAGCACTCACCTACTTCCCCAATCTCCCACTCTACCCAGGACAGTACTCACTAACTCCCCAATCTCCCACTCTACCCAGGACAGTACTCATTAACTCCCCAATCTCCCACTCTACCCAGGACAGCACTCACCTTCCTCCCCAATCTCCCACTCTCCCCAGGACAGCACTCACCTACCTCCCCAATCTCCCACTCTACCCAGGACAGTACTCACTAACTCCCCAATCTCACACTCGACCCAGGACAGTACTCACCCACCTCCCCAATCTTCCACTCTACCCAGGACAGTACTCACTACTTCCCCAATCTTCCACTCTACCCAGGACAGTACTCACTAACTCCCCAATCTCCCACTCTACCCAGGACAGTACTCACTACCTCCCCAATCTCCCACTCTACCCAGGACAGTACTCACCTACCTCCCCAATCTCCCACTCTACCCAGGACGGTACTCACTAACTCCCCAATCTACCACTCTACCCAGTACAGCACTCACCTACCTCCCAAATCTCCCACTCTACCCAAGACAGTACTCACCTACCTCCCCAATCTCCCACTCTACCCAGGACAGTACTCACTAACTCCCTAATTTCCCCAGGACACCACTCACCTACCTCCCCAATCTCCCACTCTACCCAGGACAGTACTCACTAACTCCCCAATCTCCCACTCTACCCAGGACAGTACTCACTAACTCCCCAATCTCCCACTCTACCCAGGACAGTACTCACTAACTCCCCAATCTCCCACTCTACCCAGGACAGCACTCACCTACTTCCCCAATCTCCCACTCTACCCAGGACAGTATTCACTAACTCCCCAATCTCCCACTCTACCCAGGACAGCACTCACCTACCTCCCCAATCTCCCACTCTACCCAGGACAGCACTCACCCACCTCCCCAATCTCCCACTCTACCCAGGACAGTACTCACCTACTTCCCCAATCTCCCACTCTACCCAGGACAGTACTCACTAACTCCCAAATCTCCCACTCTACCCAGGACAGCACTCACCTACTTCCCCAATCTCCCACTCTACCCAGGACAGTACTCACTAACTCCCCAATCTCCCACTCTACCCAGGACAGTACTCACTACCTCCCCAATCTCCCACTCTACCCAGGACAGTACTCATTAACTCCCCAATCTCCCACTCTACCCAGGACAGCACTCACCTACCTCCCCAATCTCCCACTCTACCCAGGACAGCACTCACCTACCTCCCCAATCTCCCACTCTACCCAGGACAGTACTCACTAAGTCCCCAATCTCACACTCTACCCAGGACAGTACTCACCCACCTCCCCAATCTTCCACTCTACCCAGGACAGTACTCACTACCTCCCCAATCTCCCACTCTACCCAGGACAGCACTCACCTACCTCCCCAATCTCCCACTCTACCCAGGACAGCACTTACCTACCTCCCCAATCTCCCACTCTACCCAGGACAGCACTCACCTCCCTCCCCAATCTCCCACTCTACCCAGGACAGTACTCACCTACCTCCCCAATCTCCCACTCTACCCAGGACAGTACTCACCTACTTCCCCAATCTCCCACTCTACCCAGGACAGTACTCACTAACTCCCCAATCTCCCACTCGACCCAGGACAGTACTCACCTACTTCCCCAATCTCCCACTCCACCCAGGACAGTACTCACGAACTCCCCAATCTCCCACTCTACCCAGTACAGCACTCACCCACCTCCCCAATCTTCCACTCTACCCAGTACAGCACTCACCCACCTCCCCAATCTTCCACTCTACCCAGGACAGCACTCACCTACCTCCCCAATCTCCCACTCTACCCAGGACAGTACTCACCTACTTCCCCAATCTCCCACTCTACCCAGGACAGTACTCACGAACTCCCCAATCTCCCACTCTACCCAGTACAGCACTCACCCACCTCCCCAATCTTCCACTCTACCCAGGACAGTACTCACTACCTCCCCAATCTCCCACTCTACCCAGGACAGCACTCACCTACCTCCCCAATCTCCCACTCGACCCAGGACAGCACTCACCTACCTCCCCAATCTCCCACTCTACCCAGGACAGCACTCACCTACCTCCCCAATCTCCCACTCTACCCAGGACAGTATTCACCTACTTCCCCAATCTCACACTCTACCCAGGACAGTACTCACTAACTCCCCAATCTCCCACTTTACCCTGTACAGCACTCACCCACCTCCCCAATCTTCCACTCTACCCAGGACAGTACTCACTACCTCCCCAATCGCCCACTCTACCCAGGACAGCACTCACCTACCTCCCCAATCTCCCACTCTACCCAGGACAGCACTCACCTACCTCCCCAATCTCCCACTCTACCCAGGACAGGACTCACCTACTTCCCCAATCTCCCACTCTACCCAGGACAGTACTCACTAACTCCCCAATCTCCCACTCTACCCAGGACAGCACTCACCTACCTCCCCAATCTCCCACTCTACCCAGGACAGCACTGACCTACCTCCCCAATCTCCCACTCTACCCAGGACAGTACTCACTACCTCCCCAAACTCCCACTCTACCCAGGACAGTACTCACTAACTCCCCAATCTCCCACTCTACCCAGGACAGTACTCACCTACTTCCCCAATCTCCCACTCTACCCAGGACAGCACTCACCTACCTCCCCAATCTCCCACTCTACCCAGGACAGTACTCACTACCTCCCCAATCTCCCACTCTACCCAGGACAGTACACACTAACTCCCCAATCTCCCACTCTACCCAGGACAGTACTCACCTACTTCCCCAATCTCCCACTCTACCCAGGACAGCACTCACCTACCTCCCCAATCTCCCACTCTACCCAGGACAGTACTCACTACCTCCCCAATCTCCCACTCTACCCAGGACAGTACTCACTAACACCCCAATCTCCCACTCTACCCAGGACAGTACTCACCTACTTCCCCAATCTCCCACTCTACCCAGGACAGTACTCACTAACTCCCCAATCTCCCACTCTACCCAGGACAGCACTCACCTACCTCCCCAATCTCCCACTCTACCCAGGACGGTACTCACTAACTCCCCAATCTCCCACTCTACCCAGGACAGGACTCACCTACTTCCCCAATCTCCCACTCTACCCAGGACAGGACTCACCTACCTCCCAAATCTCCCACTCTACCCAAGACAGTACTCACCTACCTCCCCAATCTCCCACTCTACCCAGGACAGCACTCACTAACTCCCTAATCTCCCCAGGACAGCACTCACCTACCTCCCCAATCTCCCACTCTACCCAGGGCAGTACTCACTCACTCCCCAATCTCCCACACTACCCAGGACAGTACTCACTAACTCCCCAATCTCCCACTCTACCCAGGACAGTACTCACTAACACCCCAATCTCCCACTCAACCCAGGACAGTACTCACTAACTCCCCAATCTCCCACTCTACCCAGGACAGTACTCACTAACTCCCCAATCTCCCACTCTACCCAGGACAGCACTCACCTACTTCCCCAATCTCCCACTCTACCCAGGACAGTACTCACTAACTCCCCAATCTCCCACTCGACCCAGGACAGCACTCACCTACCTCCCCAATCTCCCACTCTACCCAGGACAGCACTCACCCACCTCCCCAATCTCCCACTCTATCCAGGACAGTACTCACCTACTTCCCCAATCTCCCACTCTACCCAGGACAGTACTCACTAACTCCCAAATCTCCCACTCTACCCAGGACAGCACTCACCTACTTCCCCAATCTCCCACTCTACCCAGGACAGTACACACTAACTCCCCAATCTCCCACTCTACCCAGGACAGGACTCACTACCTCCCCAATCTCCCACTCTACCCAGGACAGTACTCATTAACTCCCCAATCTCCCACTCTACCCAGGACAGCACTCACCTTCCTCCCCAATCTCCCACTCTCCCCAGGACAGCACTCACCTACCTCCCCAATCTCCCACTCTACCCAGGACAGTACTCACTAACTCCCCAATCTCACACTCTACCCAGGACAGTACTCACCCACCTCCCCAATCTTCCACTCTACCCAGGCCAGTACTCACTACTTCCCCAATCTCCCACTCTACCCAGGACAGCACTCACCTACCTCCCCAATCTCCCACTCTACCCAGGACAGCACTCACCTACCTCCCCAATCTTCCACTCTACCCAGGACAGCACTCACCTACCTCCCCAATCTCCCACTCTACCCAGGACAGTACTCACCTACCTCCCCAATCTCCCACTCTACCCAGGACAGCACTCACCTACCTCCCCAATCTCCCACTCTCCCCAGGACAGCACTCACCTACCTCCGCAATCTCCCACTCTACCCAGGACAGCACTCACCTACCTCCCCAATCTCCCACTCTACCCAGGACAGTACTCACCTACCTCCCCAATCTCCCACTCTACCCAGGACAGTACTCACCTACCCCCCCAATCTCCCACTCTACCCAGGACAGTACTCACCTACTTCCCCAATCTCCCACTCTACCCAGGACAGTACTCACTAACTCCCCAATCTCCCACTCTATCCAGGCCAGCACTCACCCACCTCCCCAATCTTCCACTCTACCCAGGACAGTACTCACGAACTCCCCAATCTCCCACTCTACCCAGGACAGCACTCACCTACCTCCCCAATCTCCAACTCTACCCAGGACAGGACTCACCTACTTCCCCAATCTCCCACTCTACCCAGGACAGTCCTCACTAACTCCCCAATCTCCCACTCTACCCAGGACAGCACTCACCTACCTCCCCAATCTCCCACTCTACCCAGGACAGCACTCACCTATCTCCCCAATCTCCCACTCTACCCAGGACAGTACTCACCTACTTCCCCAATCTCCCACTCTACCCAGGACAGCACTCACCTACCTCCCCAATCTCCCACTCTAGCCAGGACAGTACTCACCTACGTCCCCAATCTCCCACTCTACCCAGGACAATACTCACCAACTCCCCAATCTCCCACTCTACCCAGTACAGCACTCACCCACCTCCCCAATCTTCCACTCCACCCAGGACAGTACTCACTACCTCCCCAATCTCCCACTCTACCCAGGACAGCACTCACCTACCTCCCCAATCTCCCACTCGACCCAGGACAGCACTCACCTACCTCCCCAATCTCCCACTCTACCCAGGACAGCACTCACCTACCTCCCCAATCTCCCACTCTACCCAGGACAGTACTCACTAACTCCCCAATCTCCCACTCTACCCAGGACAGGACTCACCAACTTCCCCAATCTCCCACTCTACCCAGGACAGTACTCACCTACCTCCCCAATCTCCCACTCTACCCAGGACAGTACTCACTAACTCCCCAATCTCACACTCTACCCAGGACAGTACTCACCCACCTCCCCAATCTTCCACTCTACCCAGGATAGTACTCACTACTTCCCCAATCTCCCACTCTACCCAGGACAGCACTCACCTACCTCCCCAATCTCCCACTCTACCCAGGACAGCACTCACCTACCTCCCCAATCTTCCACTCTACCCAGGACAGCACTCACCTACCTCCCCAATCTCCCACTCTACCCAGGACAGTACTCACCTACCTCCCCAATCTCCCACTCTACCCAGGACAGTACTCACCTACTTCCCCAATCTCCCACTCTACCCAGGACAGTACTCACTAACTCCCCAATCTCCGACTCTACCCAGGACAGTACTCACCTACTTCCCCAATCTCCCACTCTACCCAGGACAGTACTCACTAACTCCCCAATCTCCCACTCTATCCAGGCCAGCACTCACCCACCTCCCCAATCTTCCACTCTACCCAGGACAGTACTCACTACCTCCCCAATCTCCCACTCTACCCAGGACAGCACTCACCTACCTCCCCAATCTCCAACTCTACCCAGGACAGGACTCACCTACTTCCCCAATCTCCCACTCTACCCAGGACAGTCCTCACTAACTCCCCAATCTCCCACTCTACCCAGGACAGCACTCACCTACCTCCCCAATCTCCCACTCTACCCAGGACAGCACTCACCTATCTCCCCAATCTCCCACTCTACCCAGGACAGTACTCACCTACTTCCCCAATCTCCCACTCTACCCAGGACAGCACTCACCTACCTCCCCAATCTCCCACTCTAGCCAGGACAGTACTCACCTACGTCCCCAATCTCCCACTCTACCCAGGACAATACTCACCAACTCCCCAATCTCCCACTCTACCCAGTACAGCACTCACCCACCTCCCCAATCTTCCACTCCACCCAGGACAGTACTCACTACCTCCCCAATCTCCCACTCTACCCAGGACAGCACTCACCTACCTCCCCAATCTCCCACTCGACCCAGGACAGCACTCACCTACCTCCCCAATCTCCCACTCTACCCAGGACAGCACTCACCTACCTCCCCAATCTCCCACTCTACCCAGGACAGTACTCACTAACTCCCCAATCTCCCACTCTACCCAGGACAGGACTCACCAACTTCCCCAATCTCCCACTCTACCCAGGACAGTACTCACCTACCTCCCCAATCTCCCACTCTACCCAGGACAGTACTCACTAACTCCCCAATCTCACACTCTACCCAGGACAGTACTCACCCACCTCCCCAATCTTCCACTCTACCCAGGACAGTACTCACTACTTCCCCAATCTCCCACTCTACCCAGGACAGCACTCACCTACCTCCCCAATCTCCCACTCTACCCAGGACAGCACTCACCTACCTCCCCAATCTTCCACTCTACCCAGGACAGCACTCACCTACCTCCCCAATCTCCCACTCTACCCAGGACAGTACTCACCTACCTCCCCAATCTCCCACTCTACCCAGGACAGTACTCACCTACTTCCCCAATCTCCCACTCTACCCAGGACAGTACTCACTAACTCCCCAATCTCCGACTCTACCCAGGACAGTACTCACCTACTTCCCCAATCTCCCACTCTACCCAGGACAGTACTCACTAACTCCCCAATCTCCCACTCTATCCAGGCCAGCACTCACCCACCTCCCCAATCTTCCACTCTACCCAGGACAGTACTCACTACCTCCCCAATCTCCCACTCTACCCAGGACAGCACTCACCTACCTCCCCAATCTCCCACTCTACCCAGGACAGGACTCATCTACTTCCCCAATCTCCCACTCTACCCAGGACAGTCCTCACTAACTCCCCAATCTCCCACTCTACCCAGGACAGCACTCACCTACCTCCCCAATTTCCCACTCTACCCAGGACAGCACTCACCTACCTCCCCAATCTCCCACTCTACCCAGGACAGTACTCACCTACTTCCCCAATCTCCCACTCTACCTAGGACAGCACTCACCTACCTCCCCAATCTCCCACTCTACCCAGGACAGTACTCACCTACGTCCCCAATCTCCCACTTCACCCAGGGCAATACTCACTAACTCCCCAATCTCCCACTCTACTCAGTACAGCACTCACCCACCTCCCCAATCTTCCACTCTACCCAGGACAGTACTCACTACCTCCCCAATCTCCCACTCTACCCAGGACAGCACTCAGCTACCCCCCCAATCTCCCACTCTACCCAGGACAGCACTCACCTACCTCCCCAATCTCCCACTCTACCCAGGACAGCACTCAGCTACCCCCCCAATCTCCCACTCTACCCAGGACAGCACTCACCTACCTCCCCAATCTCCCACTCTACCCAGGACAGTATTCACCTACTTCCCCAATCTCCCACTCTACCCAGGACAGTACTCCCTAACTCCCCAATCTCCCACTCTACCCAATACAGCACTCACCCACCTCCCCAATCTTCCACTCTACCCAGGACAGTACTCACTACCTCCCCAATCTCCCACTCTACCCAGGACAGCACTCACCTACCTCCCCAATCTCCCACTCTACCCAGGACAGGACTCACCTACTTCCCCAATCTCCCACTCTACCCAGGACAGTACTCACTAACTCCCCAATCTCCCACTCTACCCAGGACAGCACTCACCTACCTCCCCAATCTCCCACTCTACCCAGGACAGCACTCACCTACCTCCCCAATCTCCCACTCTACCCAGGACAGTACTCACCTACCTCCCCAATCTCCCACTCTACCCAGGACAGTACTCACCTACTTCCCCAATCTCCCACTCTACCCAGGACAGTACTCACTAACTCCCCAATCTCCGACTCTACCCAGGACAGTACTCACCTACTTCCCCAATCTCCCACTCTACCCAGGACAGTACTCACTAACTCCCCAATCTCCCACTCTATCCAGGCCAGCACTCACCCAGCTCCCCAATCTTCCACTCTACCCAGGACAGTACTCACCTACCTCCCCAATCTCCCACTCTACCCAGGACAGGACTCATCTACTTCCCCAATCTCCCACTCTACCCAGGACAGTCCTCACTAACTCCCCAATCTCCCACTCTACCCAGGACAGCACTCACCTACCTCCCCAATTTCCCACTCTACCCAGGACAGCACTCACCTACCTCCCCAATCTCCCACTCTACCCAGGACAGTACTCACCTACCTCCCCAATCTCCCACTCTACCTAGGACAGCACTCACCTATCTCCCCAATCTCCCACTCTACCCAGGACAGTACTCACCTACGTCCCCAATCTCCCACTTCACCCAGGGCAATACTCACTAACTCCCCAATCTCCCACTCTACTCAGTACAGCACTCACCCACCTCCCCAATCTTCCACTCTACCCAGGACAGTACTCACTACCTCCCCAATCTCCCACTCTACCCAGGACAGCACTCAGCTACCCCCCCAATCTCCCACTCTACCCAGGACAGCACTCACCTACCTCCCCAATCTCCCACTCTACCCAGGACAGCACTCACCTACCTCCCCAATCTCCCACTCTACCCAGGACAGTATTCACCTACTTCCCCAATCTCCCACTCTACCCAGGACAGTACTCCCTAACTCCCCAATCTCCCACTCTACCCAATACAGCACTCACCCACCTCCCCAATCTTCCACTCTACCCAGGACAGTACTCACTACCTCCCCAATCTCCCACTCTACCCAGGACAGCACTCACCTACCTCCCCAATCTCCCACTCTACCCAGGACAGGACTCACCTACTTCCCCAATCTCCCACTCTACCCAGGACAGTACTCACTAACTCCCCAATCTCCCACTCTACCCAGGACAGCACTCACCTACCTCCCCAATCTCCCACTCTACCCAGGACAGCACTCACCTACCTCCCCAATCTCCCACTCAACCCAGGACAGTATTCACTACCTCCCCAATCTCCCACTCTACCCAGGACAGTACTCACTAACTCCCCAATCTCCCACTCTACCCAGGACAGTACTCACCTACTTCCCCAATCTCCCACTCTACCCAGGACAGCACTCACCTACCTCCCCAATCTCCCACTCTATCTAGGACAGTACTCACTACCTCCCCAATCTCCCACCCTACCCAGGACAGTACTCACTAACTCCCCAATCTCCCACTCTACCCAGGACAGTACTCACTAACTCCCCAATCTCCCACTCTACCCAGGACAGCACTCACCTACCTCCCCAATCTCCCACTCTACCCAGGACAGTACTCACCACCTCCCCAATCTCCCACTCTACCCAGGACAGTACTCACCTACTTCCCCAATCTCCCACTCTACCCAGGACAGTACTCACTAACTCCCCAATCTCCGACTCTACCCAGGACAGTACTCACCTACTTCCCCAATCTCCCACTCTACCCAGGACAGTACTCACTAACTCCCCAATCTCCCACTCTATCCAGGCCAGCACTCACCCACCTCCCCAATCTTCCACTCTACCCAGGACAGTACTCACTACCTCCCCAATCTCCCACTCTACCCAGGACAGCACTCACCTACCTCCCCAATCTCCCACTCTACCCAGGACAGGACTCATCTACTTCCCCAATCTCCCACTCTACCCAGGACAGTCCTCACTAACTCCCCAATCTCCCACTCTACCCAGGACAGCACTCACCTACTTCCCCAATCTCCCACTCTACCCAGGACAGGACTCACCTACCTCCCCAATCTCCCACTCTACCCAGGACAGCACTCACCTACCTCCCCAATCTCCCACTCTACCCAGGACAGTACTCACCTACTTCCCCAATCTCCCACTCTACCTAGGACAGCACTCACCTACCTCCCCAATCTCCCACTCTACCCAGGACAGTACTCACCTACGTCCCCAATCTCCCACTTCACCCAGGGCAATACTCACTAACTCCCCAATCTCCCACTCTACTCAGTACAGCACTCACCCACCTCCCCAATCTTCCACTCTACCCAGGACAGTACTCACTACCTCCCCAATCTCCCACTCTACCCAGGACAGCACTCACCTACCTCCCCAATCTCCCACTCTACCCAGGACAGTACTCACCTACTTCCCCAATCTCCCACTCTACCTAGGACAGCACTCACCTACCTCCCCAATCTCCCACTCTACCCAGGACAGTACTCACCTACGTCCCCAATCTCCCACTTCACCCAGGGCAATACTCACTAACTCCCCAATCTCCCACTCTACTCAGTACAGCACTCACCCACCTCCCCAATCTTCCACTCTACCCAGGACAGTACTCACTACCTCCCCAATCTCCCACTCTACCCAGGACAGCACTCAGCTACCCCCCCAATCTCCCACTCTACCCAGGACAGCACTCACCTACCTCCCCAATCTCCCACTCTACCCAGGACAGCACTCACCTACCTCACCAATCTCCCACTCTACCCAGGACAGTATTCACCTACTTCCCCAATCTCCCACTCTACCCAGGACAGTACTCCCTAACTCCCCAATCTCCCACTCTACCCAATACAGCACTCACCCACCTCCCCAATCTTCCACTCTACCCAGGACAGTACTCAGTACCTCCCCAATCTCCCACTCTACCCAGGACAGCACTCACCTACCTCCCAATCTCCCACTCTACCCAGGACAGGACTCACCTACTTCCCCAATCTCCCACTCTACCCAGGACAGTACTCACTAACACCCCAATCTCCCACTCTACCCAGGACAGCACTCACCTACCTCCCCAATCTCCCACTCTACCCAGGACAGCACTCACCTACCTCCCCAATCTCCCACTCAACCCAGGACAGTATTCACTACCTCCCCAATCTCCCACTCTACCCAGGACAGTACTCACCTACTTCCCCAATCTCCCACTCTACCCAGGACAGCACTCACCTACCTCCCCAATCTCCCACTCTATCTAGGACAGTACTCACTACCTCCCCAATCTCCCACCCTACCCAGGACAGTACTCACTAACTCCCCAATCTCCCACTCTACCCAGGACAGTACTCACTAACTCCCCAATCTCCCACTCTACCCAGGACAGCACTCACCTACCTCCCCAATCTCCTACTCTACCCAGGACAGGACTCACCTACCTCCCCAATCTCCCACTCTACCCAGGACAGTACTCACCACCTCCCCAATCTCCCACTCTACCCAGGACAGCACTCACCTACCTCCCCAATCTCCCACTCTACCCAGGACAGTACTCACTAACTCCCCAATCTCCCACTCTACCCAGGACAGCACTCACCTACCTCCCCAATCTCCCACTCTACCCAGGACGGTACTCACTAACTCCCCAATCTCCCACTCTACCCAGGACAGCACTCACCTACCTCCCCAATCTCCCACTCTACCCAGGACAGCACTCACCGACCTCCCCAATCTCCCACTCTACCCAGGACAGTACTCACCTACCTCCCCAATCTCCCACTCTACCCAGGACAGCACTCACCTACCTCCCCAATCTCCCACTCGACCCAGGACAGCACTCACCTACCTCCCCAATCTCCCACTCTACCCAGGACAGCACTCACCTACCTCCCCAATCTGCCACTCTACCCAGGACAGTACTCACCTACCTCCCCAATCTCCCACTCTACCCAGGACAGTACTCACCTACTTCCCCAATCTCCCACTCTACCCAGGACAGTACTCACTAACTCCCCAATCTCCCACTCTACCCAGGACAGTGCTCACCTACTTCCCCAATCTCCCACTCTACCCAGGACAGTACTCACTAACACCCCAATCTCCCACTCTATGCAGGCCAGCACTCACCCACCTCCCCAATCTTCCACTCTAACCAGGACAGTACTCACTACCTCCACAATCTCCCACTCTACCCAGGACAGCACTCACCTACCTCCCCAATCTCCCACTCTACACAGGACAGGACTCACCTACTTCTCCAATCTCCCACTCTACCCAGGACAGTATTCACCTACTTCCCCAATCTCCCACTCTACCCAGGACAGTACTCACTAACTCCCCAATCTCCCACTCCACCCAATACAGCACTCACCCACCTCCCCAATCTTCCACTCTACCCAGGACAGTACTCACTACCTCCCCAATCTCCCACTCTACCCAGGACAGCACTCACCTACCTCCCCAATCTCCCACTCTACCCAGGACAGGACTCACCTACTTCCCCAATCTCCCACTCTACCCAGGACAGTACTCAGTAACTCCCCAATCTCCCACTCTACCCAGGACAGCACTCACCTACCTCCCCAATCTCCCACTCTACCCAGGACAGCACTCACCTACCTCCCCAATCTCCCACTCTACCCAGGACAGTACTCACTACCTCCCCAATCTCCCACTCTGCCCAGGACAGTACTCACTAACTCCCGAATCTCCCACTCTACCCAGGACAGTACTCACCTACTTCCCCAATCTCCCACTCTACCCAGGACAGCACTCACCTACCTCCCCAATCTCCCACCCTATCTAGGACAGTACTCACTACCTCCCCAATCTCCCACTCTACCCAGGACAGTACTCACTAACTCCCCAATCTCCCACTCTACCCAGGACAGTACTCACTAACTCCCCAATCTCCCACACTACCCAGGACAGCACTCACCCACCTCCCCAATCTCCCACTCTACCCAGGACAGGACTCACCTACCTCCCCAATCTCCCACTCTACCCAGGACAGTACTCACCACCTCCCCAATCTCCCACTCTACCCAGGACAGCACTCACCTACCTCCCCAATCTCCCACTCTACCCAGGACAGTACTCACTAACTCCCCAATCTCCCACTCTCCCCAGGACAGCACTCACCTACCTGCCCAATCTCCCACTCTACCCCGGACAGGACTCACCTACTTCCCCAATCTCCCACTCTACCCAGGACAGTACTCAGTAACTCCCCAATCTCCCACTCTACCCAGGACAGCACTCACCTACCTCCCCAATCTCCCACTCTACCCAGGACAGCACTCACCTACCTCCCCAATCTCCCACTCTACCCAGGACAGTACTCACTACCTCCCCAATCTCCCACTCTGCCCAGGACAGTACTCACTAACTCCCGAATCTCCCACTCTACCCAGGACAGTACTCACCTACTTCCCCAATCTCCCACTCTACCCAGGACAGCACTCACCTACCTCCCCAATCTCCCACCCTATCTAGGACAGTACTCACTACCTCCCCAATCTCCCACTCTACCCAGGACAGTACTCACTAACTCCCCAATCTCCCACTCTACCCAGGACAGTACTCACTAACTCCCCAATCTCCCACACTACCCAGGACAGCACTCACCCACCTCCCCAATCTCCCACTCTACCCAGGACAGGACTCACCTACCTCCCCAATCTCCCACTCTACCCAGGACAGTACTCACCACCTCCCCAATCTCCCACTCTACCCAGGACAGCACTCACCTACCTCCCCAATCTCCCACTCTACCCAGGACAGTACTCACTAACTCCCCAATCTCCCACTCTCCCCAGGACAGCACTCACCTACCTCCCCAATCTCCCACTCTACCCAGGACGGTACTCACTAACTCCCCAATCTCCCACTCTACCCAGGACAGCACTCACCTACCTCCCCAATCTCCCACTCTACCCAGGACAGGACTCACCTACTTCCCCAATCTCCCACTCTACCCAGGACAGTACTCACTAACTCCCCAATCTCCGACTCTACCCAGGACAGTACTCACCTACTTCCCCAATCTCCCACTCTACCCAGGACAGTACTCACTAACTCCCCAATCTCCCACTCTATCCAGGCCAGCACTCACCCACCTCCCCAATCTTCCACTCTACCCAGGACAGTACTCACTACCTCCCCAATCTCCCACTCTACCCAGGACAGCACTCACCTACCTCCCCAATCTCCCACTCTACCCAGGACAGGACTCACCTACTTCCCCAATCTCCCACTCTACCCAGGACAGTCCTCACTAACTCCCCAATCTCCCACTCTACCCAGGACAGCACTCACCTACCTCCCCAATTTCCCACTCTACCCAGGACAGCACTCACCTACCTCCCCAATCTCCCACTCTACCCAGGACAGTACTCACCTACTTCCCCAATCTCCCACTCTACCTAGGACAGCACTCACCTACCTCCCCAATCTCCCACTCTACCCAGGACAGTACTCACCTACGTCCCCAATCTCCCACTTCACCCAGGACAATACTCACTAACTCCCCAATCTCCCACTCTACTCAGTACAGCACTCACCCACCTTCCCAATCTTCCACTCTACCCAGGACAGTACTCACTACCTCCCCAATCTCCCACTCTACCCAGGACAGCACTCAGCTACCCCCCCAATCTCCCACTCTACCCAGGACAGCACTCACCTACCTCCCCAATCTCCCACTCTACCCAGGACAGCACTCACCTACCTCCCCAATCTCCCACTCCACCCAGGACAGTATTCACCTACTTCACCAATCTCCCACTCTACCCAGGACAGTACTCCCTAACTCCCCAATCTCCCACTCTACCCAATACAGCACTCACCCACCTCCCCAATCTTCCACTCTACCCAGGACAGTACTCACTACCTCCCCAATCTCCCACTCTACCCAGGACAGCACTCACCTACCTCCCCAATCTCCCACTCTACCCAGGACAGGACTCACCTACTTCCCCAATCTCCCACTCTACCCAGGACAGTACTCACTAACTCCCCAATCTCCCACTCTACCCAGGACAGCACTCACCTACCTCCCCAATCTCCCACTCTACCCAGGACAGCACTCATCTACCTCCCCAATCTCCCACTCAACCCAGGACAGTATTCACTACCTCCCCAATCTCCCACTCGACCCAGGACAGTACTCACTAACTCCCCAATCTCCCACTCTACCCAGGACAGTACTCACCTACTTCCCCAATCTCCCACTCTACCCAGGACAGCACTCACCTACCTCCCCAATCTCCCACTCTATCTCGGACAGTACTCACTACCTCCCCAATCTCCCACCCTACCCAGGACAGTACTCACCTACTTCCCCAATCTCCCACTCTACCCAGGACAGTACTCACTAACTCCCCAATCTCCCACTCTATCCAGGCCAGCACTCACCCACCTCCCCAATCTTCCACTCTACCCAGGACAGTACTCACTACCTCCCCAATCTCCCACTCTACCCAGGACAGCACTCACCTACCTCCCCAATCTCCCACTCTACCCAGGACAGGACTCACCTACTTCCCCAATCTCCCACTCTACCCAGGACAGTCCTCACTAACTCCCCAATCTCCCACTCTACACAGGACAGCACTCACCTACCTCCCCAATTTCCCACTCTACCCAGGACAGCACTCACCTACCTCCCCAATCTCCCACTCTACCCAGGACAGTACTCACCTACTTCCCCAATCTCCCACTCTACCTAGGACAGCACTCACCTACCTCCCCAATCTCCCACTCTACCCAGGACAGTACTCACCTACGTCCCCAATCTCCCACTTCACCCAGGACAATACTCACTAACTCCCCAATCTCCCACTCTACTCAGTACAGCACTCACCCACCTTCCCAATCTTCCACTCTACCCAGGACAGTACTCACTACCTCCCCAATCTCCCACTCTACCCAGGACAGCACTCAGCTACCCCCCCAATCTCCCACTCTACCCAGGACAGCACTCACCTACCTCCCCAATCTCCCACTCTACCCAGGACAGCACTCACCTACCTCCCCAATCTCCCACTCCACCCAGGACAGTATTCACCTACTTCACCAATCTCCCACTCTACCCAGGACAGTACTCCCTAACTCCCCAATCTCCCACTCTACCCAATACAGCACTCACCCACCTCCCCAATCTTCCACTCTACCCAGGACAGTACTCACTACCTCCCCAATCTCCCACTCTACCCAGGACAGCACTCACCTACCTCCCCAATCTCCCACTCTACCCAGGACAGGACTCACCTACTTCCCCAATCTCCCACTCTACCCAGGACAGTACTCACTAACTCCCCAATCTCCCACTCTACCCAGGACAGCACTCACCTACCTCCCCAATCTCCCACTCTACCCAGGACAGCACTCATCTACCTCCCCAATCTCCCACTCAACCCAGGACAGTATTCACTACCTCCCCAATCTCCCACTCGACCCAGGACAGTACTCACTAACTCCCCAATCTCCCACTCTACCCAGGACAGTACTCACCTACTTCCCCAATCTCCCACTCTACCCAGGACAGCACTCACCTACCTCCCCAATCTCCCACTCTATCTCGGACAGTACTCACTACCTCCCCAATCTCCCACCCTACCCAGGACAGTACTCACTAACTCCCCAATCTCCCACTCTACCCAGGACAGTACTCACTAACTCCCCAATCTCCCACTCTACCCAGGACAGCACTCACCTACCTCCCCAATCTCCCACTCTACCCAGGACAGGACTCACCTACCTCCCCAATCTCCCACTCTACCCAGGACAGTACTCACCACCTCCCCAATCTCCCACTCTACCCAGGACAGCACTCACCTACCTCCCCAATCTCCCACTCTACCCAGGACAGTACTCACTAACTCCCCAATCTCCCACTCTACCCAGGACAGCACTCACCTACCTCCCCAATCTCCCACTCTACCCAGGACGGTACTCACTAACACCCCAATCTCCCACTCTACCCAGGACAGCACTCACCTACCTCCCCAATCTCCCACTCTACCCAGGACAGCACTCACCTACCTCCCCAATCTCCCACACTACCCAGGACAGCACTCACCTACCTCCCCAATCTCCCACTCGACCCAGGACAGCACTCACCTACCTCCCCAATCTCCCACTCGACCCAGGACAGCACTCACCTACCTCCCCAATCTCCCACTCTACCCAGGACAGCACTCACCTACCTCCCCAATCTCCCACTCTACCCAGGACAGTACTCACCTACCTCCCCAATCTCCCACTCTACCCAGGACAGTACTCACCTACTTCCCCAATCTCCCACTCTACCCAGGACAGTACTCACTAACTCCCCAATCTCCCACTCTACCCAGGACAGTGCTCACCTACTTCGCCAATCTCCCACTCTACCCAGGACAGTACTCACTAACTCCCCAATCTCCCACTCTATGCAGGCCAGCACTCACCCACCTCCCCAATCTTCCACTCTAACCAGGACAGTACTCACTACCTCCCCAATCTCCCACTCTACCCAGGACAGCACTCACCTACTTCTCCAATCTCCCACTCTACCCAGGACAGTATTCACCTACTTCCCCAATCTCCCACTCTACCCAGGACAGTACTCACTAACTCCCCAATCTCCCACTCCACCCAATACAGCACTCACCCACCTCCCCAATCTTCCACTCTACCCAGGACAGTACTCACTACCTCCCCAATCTCCCACTCTACCCAGGACAGCACTCACCTACCTCACCAATCTCCCACTCTACCCAGGACAGTACTCACCTACCTCCCCAATCTCCCACTCTACCCAGGACAGCACTCACCTACCTCCCCAATCTCCCACTCTACCCAGGACAGTACTCACTACCTCCCCAATCTCCCACTCTGCCCAGGACAGTACTCACTAACTCCCGAATCTCCCACTCTACCCAGGACAGTACTCACCTACTTCCCCAATCTCCCACTCTACCCAGGACAGCACTCACCTACCTCCCCAATCTCCCACCCTATCTAGGACAGTACTCACTACCTCCCCAATCTCCCACTCTACCCAGGACAGTACTCACTAACTCCCCAATCTCCCACTCTACCCAGGACAGTACTCACTAACTCCCCAATCTCCCACTCTACCCAGGACAGCACTCACCTACCTCCCCAATCTCCCACTCTACCCAGGACAGGACTCACCTACCTCCCCAATCTCCCACTCTACCCAGGACAGTACTCACCACCTCCCCAATCTCCCACCCTACCCAGGACAGCACTCACCTACCTCCCCAATCTCCCACTCTACCCAGGACAGTACTCACTAACTCCCCAATCTCCCACTCTCCCCAGGACAGCACTCACCTACCTCCCCAATCTCCCACTCTACCCAGGACGGTACTCACTAACTCCCCAATCTCCCACTCTACCCAGGACAGCACTCACCTACCTCCCCAATCTCCCACTCTACCCAGGACAGGACTCACCTACTTCCCCAATCTCCCACTCTACCCAGGACAGTACTCACTAACTCCCCAATCTCCGACTCTACCCAGGACAGTACTCACCTACTTTCCCAATCTCCCACTCTACCCAGGACAGTACTCACTAACTCCCCAATCTCCCACTCTATCCAGGCCAGCACTCACCCACCTCCCCAATCTTCCACTCTACCCAGGACAGTACTCACTACCTCCCCAATCTCCCACTCTACCCAGGACAGCACTCACCTACCTCCCCAATCTCCCACTCTACCCAGGACAGGACTCACCTACGTCCCCAATCTCCCACTCTACCCAGGACAGTCCTCACTAACTCCCCAATCTCCCACTCTACCCAGGACAGCACTCACCTACCTCCCCAATTTCCCACTCTACCCAGGACAGCACTCACCTACCTCCCCAATCTCCCACTCTACCCAGGACAGTACTCACCTACTTCCCCAATCTCCCACTCTACCTAGGACAGCACTCACCTACCTCCCCAATCTCCCACTCTACCCAGGACAGTACTCACCTACGTCCCCAATCTCCCAGTTCACCCAGGACAATACTCACTAACTCCCCAATCTCCCACTCTACTCAGTACAGCACTCACCCACCTCCCCAATCTTCCACTCTACCCAGGACTGTACTCACTCCCTCCCCAATCTCCCACTCTACCCAGGACAGCACTGAGCTACCCCCCCAATCTCCCACTCTACCCAGGACAGTACTCACCTACTTCCCCAATCTCCCACTCTACCTAGGACAGCACTCACCTACCTCCCCAATCTCCCACTCTACCCAGGACAGTACTCACCTACTTCCCCAATCTCCCACTCTACCTAGGACAGCACTCACCTACCTCCCCAATCTCCCACTCTACCCAGGACAGTACTCACCTACGTCCCCAATCTCCCAGTTCACCCAGGACAATACTCACTAACTCCCCAATCTCCCACTCTACTCAGTACAGCACTCACCCACCTTCCCAATCTCCCACTCTACCCAGGACTGTACTCACTACCTCCCCAATCTCCCACTCTACCCAGGACAGCACTCAGCTACCCCCCCAATCTCCCACTCTACCCAGGACAGCACTCACCTACCTCCCCAATCTCCCACTCTACCCAGGACAGCACTCACCTACCTCCCCAATCTCCCACTCCACCCAGGACAGTATTCACCTACTTCACCAATCTCCCACTCTACCCAGGACAGTACTCCCTAACTCCCCAATCTCCCACTCTACCCAATACAGCACTCACCCACCTCCCCAATCTTCCACTCTACCCAGGACAGTACTCACTACCTCCCCAATCTCCCACTCTACCCAGGACAGCACTCACCTACCTCCCCAATCTCCCACTCAACCCAGGACAGGACTCACCTACTTCCCCAATCTCCCACTCTACCCAGGACAGTACTCACTAACTCCCCAATCTCCCACTCTACCCAGGACAGCACTCACCTACCTCCCCAATCTCCCACTCTACCCAGGACAGCACTCACCTACCTCCCCAATCTCCCACTCAACCCAGGACAGTATTCACTACCTCCCCAATCTCCCACTCGACCCAGGACAGTACTCACTAACTCCCCAATCTCCCACTCTACCCAGGACAGTACTCACCTACTTCCCCAATCTCCCACTCTACCCAGGACAGCACTCACCTACCTCCCCAATCTCCCACTCTATCTAGGACAGTACTCACTACCTCCCCAATCTCCCACCCTACCCAGGACAGTACTCACTAACTCCCCAATCTCCCACTCTACCCAGGACAGTACTCACTAACTCCCCAATCTCCCACTCTACCCAGGACAGCACTCACCTACCTCCCCAATCTCCCACTCTACCCAGGACAGGACTCACCTACCTCCCCAATCTCCCACTCTACCCAGGACAGTACTCACCACCTCCCCAATCTCCCACTCTACCCAGGACAGCACTCACCTACCTCCCCAATCTCCCACTCTACCCAGGACAGTACTCACTAACTCCCCAATCTCCCACTCTACCCAGGACAGCACACACCTACCTCCCCAATCTCCCACTCTACCCAGGACGGTACTCACTAACTCCCCAATCTCCCACTCTACCCAGGACAGCACTCACCTACCTCCCCAATCTCCCACTCTACCCAGGACAGCACTCACCTACCTCCCCAATCTCCCACTCTACCCAGGACAGCACTCACCTACCTCCCCAATCTCCCACACTACCCAGGACAGCACTCACCTACCTCCCCAATCTCCCACTCGACCCAGGACAGCACTCACCTACCTCCCCAATCTCCCACTCTACCCAGGACAGCACTCACCTACCTCCCCAATCTCCCACTCTACCCAGGACAGTACTCACCTACCTCCCCAATCTCCCACTCTACCCAGGACAGTACTCACCTACTTCCCCAATCTCCCACTCTACCCAGGACAGTACTCACCTACTTCCCCAATCTCCCACTCTACCCAGGACAGTACTCACTAACTCCCCAATCTCCCACTCTACCCAGGACAGTGCTCACCTACTTCCCCAATCTCCCACTCTACCCAGGACAGTACTCACTAACTCCCCAATCTCCCACTCTATGCAGGCCAGCACTCACCCACCTCCCCAATCTTCCACTCTACCCAGGACAGTACTCACTACCTCCCCAATCTCCCACTCTACCCAGGACAGCACTCACCTACCTCCCCAATCTCCCACTCTACCCAGGACAGGACTCACCTACTTCTCCAATCTCCCACTCTACCCAGGACAGTATTCACCTACTTCCCCAATCTCCCACTCTACCCAGGACAGTACTCACTAACTCCCCAATCTCCCACTCCACCCAATACAGCACTCACCCACCTCCCCAATCTTCCACTCTACCCAGGACAGTACTCACTACCTCCCCAATCTCCCACTCTACCCAGGACAGCACTCACCTACCTCCCCAATCTCCCACTCAACCCAGGACAGGACTCACCTACTTCCCCAATCTCCCACTCTACCCAGGACAGTCCTCACTAACTCCCCAATCTCCCACTCTACCCAGGACAGCACTCACCTACCTCCCCAATTTCCCACTCTACCCAGGACAGCACTCACCTACCTCCCCAATCTCCCACTCTACCCAGGACAGTACTCACCTACTTCCCCAATCTCCCACTCTACCTAGGACAGCACTCACCTACCTCCCCAATCTCCCACTCTACCCAGGACAGTACTCACCTACGTCCCCAATCTCCCAGTTCACCCAGGACAATACTCACTAACTCCCCAATCTCCCACTCTACTCAGTACAGCACTCACCCACCTTCCCAATCTTCCACTCTACCCAGGACTGTACTCACTACCTCCCCAATCTCCCACTCTACCCAGGACAGCACTCAGCTACCCCCCCAATCTCCCACTCTACCCAGGACAGCACTCACCTACCTCCCCAATCTCCCACTCTACCCAGGACAGCACTCACCTACCTCCCCAATCTCCCACTCCACCCAGGACAGTATTCACCTACCTCCCCAATCTCCCACTCAACCCAGGACAGGACTCACCTACTTCCCCAATCTCCCACTCTACCCAGGACAGTACTCACCTACCTCCCCAATCTCCCACTCTACCCAGGACAGCACTCACCTACCTCCCCAATCTCCCACTCTACCCAGGACAGTATTCACCTACTTCCCCAATCTCCCACTCTACCCAGGACAGTACTCACTAACTCCCCAATCTCCCACTCTACCCAGGACAGTATTCACCTACTTCCCCAATCTCCCACTCTACCCAGGACAGTACTCACTAACTCCCCAATCTCCCACTCCACCCAATACAGCACTCACCCACCTCCCCAATCTTCCACTCTACCCAGGACAGTACTCACTACCTCCCCAATCTCCCACTCTACCCAGGACAGCACTCACCTACCTCACCAATCTCCCACTCTACCCAGGACAGTACTCACCTACCTCCCCAATCTCCCACTCTACCCAGGACAGCACTCACCTACCTCCCCAATCTCCCACTCTACCCAGGACAGTACTCACTACCTCCCCAATCTCCCACTCTGCCCAGGACAGTACTCACTAACTCCCGAATCTCCCACTCTACCCAGGACAGTACTCACCTACTTCCCCAATCTCCCACTCTACCCAGGACAGCACTCACCTACCTCCCCAATCTCCCACCCTATCTAGGACAGTACTCACTACCTCCCCAATCTCCCACTCTACCCAGGACAGTACTCACTAACTCCCCAATCTCCCACTCTACCCAGGACAGTACTCACTAACTCCCCAATCTCCCACTCTACCCAGGACAGCACTCACCTACCTCCCCAATCTCCCACTCTACCCAGGACAGGACTCACCTACCTCCCCAATCTCCCACTCTACCCAGGACAGTACTCACCACCTCCCCAATCTCCCACCCTACCCAGGACAGCACTCACCTACCTCCCCAATCTCCCACTCTACCCAGGACAGTACTCACTAACTCCCCAATCTCCCACTCTCCCCAGGACAGCACTCACCTACCTCCCCAATCTCCCACTCTACCCAGGACGGTACTCACTAACTCCCCAATCTCCCACTCTACCCAGGACAGCACTCACCTACCTCCCCAATCTCCCACTCTACCCAGGACAGGACTCACCTACTTCCCCAATCTCCCACTCTACCCAGGACAGTACTCACTAACTCCCCAATCTCCGACTCTACCCAGGACAGTACTCACCTACTTTCCCAATCTCCCACTCTACCCAGGACAGTACTCACTAACTCCCCAATCTCCCACTCTATCCAGGCCAGCACTCACCCACCTCCCCAATCTTCCACTCTACCCAGGACAGTACTCACTACCTCCCCAATCTCCCACTCTACCCAGGACAGCACTCACCTACCTCCCCAATCTCCCACTCTACCCAGGACAGGACTCACCTACGTCCCCAATCTCCCACTCTACCCAGGACAGTCCTCACTAACTCCCCAATCTCCCACTCTACCCAGGACAGCACTCACCTACCTCCCCAATTTCCCACTCTACCCAGGACAGCACTCACCTACCTCCCCAATCTCCCACTCTACCCAGGACAGTACTCACCTACTTCCCCAATCTCCCACTCTACCTAGGACAGCACTCACCTACCTCCCCAATCTCCCACTCTACCCAGGACAGTACTCACCTACGTCCCCAATCTCCCAGTTCACCCAGGACAATACTCACTAACTCCCCAATCTCCCACTCTACTCAGTACAGCACTCACCCACCTCCCCAATCTTCCACTCTACCCAGGACTGTACTCACTCCCTCCCCAATCTCCCACTCTACCCAGGACAGCACTGAGCTACCCCCCCAATCTCCCACTCTACCCAGGACAGTACTCACCTACTTCCCCAATCTCCCACTCTACCTAGGACAGCACTCACCTACCTCCCCAATCTCCCACTCTACCCAGGACAGTACTCACCTACTTCCCCAATCTCCCACTCTACCTAGGACAGCACTCACCTACCTCCCCAATCTCCCACTCTACCCAGGACAGTACTCACCTACGTCCCCAATCTCCCAGTTCACCCAGGACAATACTCACTAACTCCCCAATCTCCCACTCTACTCAGTACAGCACTCACCCACCTTCCCAATCTCCCACTCTACCCAGGACTGTACTCACTACCTCCCCAATCTCCCACTCTACCCAGGACAGCACTCAGCTACCCCCCCAATCTCCCACTCTACCCAGGACAGCACTCACCTACCTCCCCAATCTCCCACTCTACCCAGGACAGCACTCACCTACCTCCCCAATCTCCCACTCCACCCAGGACAGTATTCACCTACTTCACCAATCTCCCACTCTACCCAGGACAGTACTCCCTAACTCCCCAATCTCCCACTCTACCCAATACAGCACTCACTCACCTCCCCAATCTTCCACTCTACCCAGGACAGTACTCACTACCTCCCCAATCTCCCACTCTACCCAAGACAGCACTCACCTACCTCCCCAATCTCCCACTCAACCCAGGACAGGACTCACCTACTTCCCCAATCTCCCACTCTACCCAGGACAGTACTCACTAACTCCCCAATCTCCCACTCTACCCAGGACAGCACTCACCTACCTCCCCAATCTCCCACTCTACCCAGGACAGCACTCACCTACCTCCCCAATCTCCCACTCAACCCAGGACAGTATTCACTACCTCCCCAATCTCCCACTCGACCCAGGACAGTACTCACTAACTCCCCAATCTCCCACTCTACCCAGGACAGTACTCACCTACTTCCCCAATCTCCCACTCTACCCAGGACAGCACTCACCTACCTCCCCAATCTCCCACTCTATCTAGGACAGTACTCACTACCTCCCCAATCTCCCACCCTACCCAGGACAGTACTCACTAACTCCCCAATCTCCCACTCTACCCAGGACAGTACTCACTAACTCCCCAATCTCCCACTCTACCCAGGACAGCACTCACCTACCTCCCCAATCTCCCACTCTACCCAGGACAGGACTCACCTACCTCCCCAATCTCCCACTCTACCCAGGACAGTACTCACCACCTCCCCAATCTCCCACTCTACCCAGGACAGCACTCACCTACCTCCCCAATCTCCCACTCTACCCAGGACAGTACTCACTAACTCCCCAATCTCCCACTCTACCCAGGACAGCACACACCTACCTCCCCAATCTCCCACTCTACCCAGGACGGTACTCACTAACTCCCCAATCTCCCACTCTACCCAGGACAGCACTCACCTACCTCCCCAATCTCCCACTCTACCCAGGACAGCACTCACCTACCTCCCCAATCTCCCACTCTACCCAGGACAGCACTCACCTACCTCCCCAATCTCCCACACTACCCAGGACAGCACTCACCTACCTCCCCAATCTCCCACTCGACCCAGGACAGCACTCACCTACCTCCCCAATCTCCCACTCTACCCAGGACAGCACTCACCTACCTCCCCAATCTCCCACTCTACCCAGGACAGTACTCACCTACCTCCCCAATCTCCCACTCTACCCAGGACAGTACTCACCTACTTCCCCAATCTCCCACTCTACCCAGGACAGTACTCACCTACTTCCCCAATCTCCCACTCTACCCAGGACAGTACTCACTAACTCCCCAATCTCCCACTCTACCCAGGACAGTGCTCACCTACTTCCCCAATCTCCCACTCTACCCAGGACAGTACTCACTAACTCCCCAATCTCCCACTCTATGCAGGCCAGCACTCACCCACCTCCCCAATCTTCCACTCTACCCAGGACAGTACTCACTACCTCCCCAATCTCCCACTCTACCCAGGACAGCACTCACCTACCTCCCCAATCTCCCACTCTACCCAGGACAGGACTCACCTACTTCTCCAATCTCCCACTCTACCCAGGACAGTATTCACCTACTTCCCCAATCTCCCACTCTACCCAGGACAGTACTCACTAACTCCCCAATCTCCCACTCCACCCAATACAGCACTCACCCACCTCCCCAATCTTCCACTCTACCCAGGACAGTACTCACTACCTCCCCAATCTCCCACTCTACCCAGGACAGCACTCACCTACCTCCCCAATCTCCCACTCAACCCAGGACAGGACTCACCTACTTCCCCAATCTCCCACTCTACCCAGGACAGTCCTCACTAACTCCCCAATCTCCCACTCTACCCAGGACAGCACTCACCTACCTCCCCAATTTCCCACTCTACCCAGGACAGCACTCACCTACCTCCCCAATCTCCCACTCTACCCAGGACAGTACTCACCTACTTCCCCAATCTCCCACTCTACCTAGGACAGCACTCACCTACCTCCCCAATCTCCCACTCTACCCAGGACAGTACTCACCTACGTCCCCAATCTCCCAGTTCACCCAGGACAATACTCACTAACTCCCCAATCTCCCACTCTACTCAGTACAGCACTCACCCACCTTCCCAATCTTCCACTCTACCCAGGACTGTACTCACTACCTCCCCAATCTCCCACTCTACCCAGGACAGCACTCAGCTACCCCCCCAATCTCCCACTCTACCCAGGACAGCACTCACCTACCTCCCCAATCTCCCACTCTACCCAGGACAGCACTCACCTACCTCCCCAATCTCCCACTCCACCCAGGACAGTATTCACCTACTTCACCAATCTCCCACTCTACCCAGGACAGTACTCCCTAACTCCCCAATCTCCCACTCTACCCAATACAGCACTCACCCACCTCCCCAATCTTCCACTCTACCCAGGACAGTACTCACTACCTCCCCAATCTCCCACTCTACCCAGGACAGCACTCACCTACCTCCCCAATCTCCCACTCAACCCAGGACAGGACTCACCTACTTCCCCAATCTCCCACTCTACCCAGGACAGTACTCACTAACTCCCCAATCTCCCACTCTACCCAGGACAGCACTCACCTACCTCCCCAATCTCCCACTCTACCCAGGACAGCACTCACCTACCTCCCCAATCTCCCACTCAACCCAGGACAGTATTCACTACCTCCCCAATCTCCCACTCGACCCAGGACAGTACTCACTAACTCCCCAATCTCCCACTCTACCCAGGACAGTACTCACCTACTTCCCCAATCTCCCACTCTACCCAGGACAGCACTCACCTACCTCCCCAATCTCCCACTCTATCTAGGACAGTACTCACTACCTCCCCAATCTCCCACCCTACCCAGGACAGTACTCACTAACTCCCCAATCTCCCACTCTACCCAGGACAGTACTCACTAACTCCCCAATCTCCCACTCTACCCAGGACAGCACTCACCTACCTCCCCAATCTCCCACTCTACCCAGGACAGGACTCACCTACCTCCCCAATCTCCCACTCTACCCAGGACAGTACTCACCACCTCCCCAATCTCCCACTCTACCCAGGACAGCACTCACCTACCTCCCCAATCTCCCACTCTACCCAGGACAGTACTCACTAACTCCCCAATCTCCCACTCTACCCAGGACAGCACTCACCTACCTCCCCAATCTCCCACTCTACCCAGGACGGTACTCACTAACTCCCCAATCTCCCACTCTACCCAGGACAGCACTCACCTACCTCCCCAATCTCCCACTCTACCCAGGACAGCACTCACCTACCTCCCCAATCTCCCACTCTACCCAGGACAGCACTCACCTACCTCCCCAATCTCCCACACTACCCAGGACAGCACTCACCTACCTCCCCAATCTCCCACTCGACCCAGGACAGCACTCACCTACCTCCCCAATCTCCCACTCTACCCAGGACAGCACTCACCTACCTCCCCAATCTCCCACTCTACCCAGGACAGTACTCACCTACCTCCCCAATCTCCCACTCTACCCAGGACAGTACTCACCTACTTCCCCAATCTCCCACTCTACCCAGGACAGTACTCACCTACTTCCCCAATCTCCCACTCTACCCAGGACAGTACTCACTAACTCCCCAATCTCCCACTCTACCCAGGACAGTGCTCACCTACTTCCCCAATCTCCCACTCTACCCAGGACAGTACTCACTAACTCCCCAATCTCCCACTCTATGCAGGCCAGCACTCACCCACCTCCCCAATCTTCCACTCTACCCAGGACAGTACTCACTACCTCCCCAATCTCCCACTCTACCCAGGACAGCACTCACCTACTTCTCCAATCTCCCACTCTACCCAGGACAGTATTCACCTACTTCCCCAATCTCCCACTCTACCCAGGACAGTACTCACTAACTCCCCAATCTCCCACTCCACCCAATACAGCACTCACCCACCTCCCCAATCTTCCACTCTACCCAGGACAGTACTCACTACCTCCCCAATCTCCCACTCTACCCAGGACAGCACTCACCTACCTCCCCAATCTCCCACTCTACCCAGGACAGGACTCACCTACTTCCTCAATCTCCCACTCTACCCAGGACAGTACTCAGTAACTCCCCAATCTCCCACTCTACCCAGGACAGCACTCACCTACCTCCCCAATCTCCCACTCTACCCAGGACAGCACTCACCTACCTCCCCAATCTCCCACTCTACCCAGGACAGTACTCACTACCTCCTCAATCTCCCACTCTACCCAGGACAGTACTCACTAACTCCCAATCTCCCACTCTACCCAGGACAGTACTCACCTACTTCCCCAATCTCCCACTCTACCCAGGACAGCACTCACCTACCTCCCCAATCTCCCACCCTATCTAGGACAGTACTCACTACCTCCCCAAACTCCCACTCTACCCAGGACAGTACTCACTAACTCCCCAATCTCCCACTCTAGCCAGGACAGTACTCACTAACTCCCCAATCTCCCACTCTACCCAGGACAGCACTCACCTACCTCCCCAATCTCCCACTCTACCCAGTACAGCAATCACCCACCTCCCCAATCTTCCACTCTACCCAGGACAGTACTCACTACCTCCCCAATCTCCCACTCTACCCAGGACAGCACTCGCCTACCTCCCCAATCTCCCACTCGACCCAGGACAGCTCTCACCTACCTCCCCAATCTCCCACTCTACCCAGGACAGCACTCACCTACCTCCCCAATCTCCCACTCTACCCAGGACAGTATTCACCTACTTCCCCAATCTCCCACTCTACCCAGGACAGTACTCACTAACTCCCCAATCTCCCACTCTACCCAGTACAGCACTCACCCACCTCCCCAATCTTCCACTCTACCCAGGACAGTACTCACTACCTCCCCAATCTCCCACTCTACCCAGGACAGCACTCACCTACCTCCCCAATCTCCCACTCTACCCAGGACAGGACTCACCTACTTCCCCAATCTCCCACTCTACCCAGGACAGTACTCACTAACTCCCCAATCTCCCACTCTACCCAGGACAGCACTCACCTACCTCCCCAATCTCCCACTCTACCCAGGACAGTACTCACTACCTCCCCAATCTCCCACTCTACCCAGGACAGTACTCACTAACTCCCCAATCTCCCACTCTACCCAGGACAGTACTCACCTACTTCCCCAATCTCCCACTCTACCCAGGACAGCACTCACCTACCTCCCCAATCTCCCACTCTACCCAGGACAGTACTCACTACCTCCCCAATCTCCCACTCTACCCAGGACAGTACTCACTAACTCCCCAATCTCCCACTCTACCCAGGACAGTACTCACCTACTTCCCCAATCTCCCACTCTCCCCAGGACAGTACTCACTAACTCCCCAATCTCCCACTCTACCCAGGACAGCACTAACCTACCTCCCCAATCTCCCACTCTACCCAGGACGGTACTCACTAACTCCCCAATCTCCCACTCTACCCAGGACAGCACTCACCTACTTCCCCAATCTCCCACTCTACCCAGGACAGCACTCACCTACCTCCCCAATCTCCCACTCCACCCAGGACAGTATTCACCTACTTCACCAATCTCCCACTCTACCCAGGACAGTACTCCCTAACTCCCCAATCTCCCACTCTACCCAATACAGCACTCACCCACCTCCCCAATCTTCCACTCTACCCAGGACAGTACTCACTACCTCCCCAATCTCCCACTCTACCCAGGACAGCACTCACCTACCTCCCCAATCTCCCACTCAACCCAGGACAGGACTCACCTACTTCCCCAATCTCCCACTCTACCCAGGACAGTACTCACTAACTCCCCAATCTCCCACTCTACCCAGGACAGCACTCACCTACCTCCCCAATCTCCCACTCTACCCAGGACAGCACTCACCTACCTCCCCAATCTCCCACTCAACCCAGGACAGTATTCACTACCTCCCCAATCTCCCACTCGACCCAGGACAGTACTCACTAACTCCCCAATCTCCCACTCTACCCAGGACAGTACTCACCTACTTCCCCAATCTCCCACTCTACCCAGGACAGCACTCACCTACCTCCCCAATCTCCCACTCTATCTAGGACAGTACTCACTACCTCCCCAATCTCCCACCCTACCCAGGACAGTACTCACTAACTCCCCAATCTCCCACTCTACCCAGGACAGTACTCACTAACTCCCCAATCTCCCACTCTACCCAGGACAGCACTCACCTACCTCCCCAATCTCCCACTCTACCCAGGACAGGACTCACCTACCTCCCCAATCTCCCACTCTACCCAGGACAGTACTCACCACCTCCCCAATCTCCCACTCTACCCAGGACAGCACTCACCTACCTCCCCAATCTCCCACTCTACCCAGGACAGTACTCACTAACTCCCCAATCTCCCACTCTACCCAGGACAGCACTCACCTACCTCCCCAATCTCCCACTCTACCCAGGACGGTACTCACTAACTCCCCAATCTCCCACTCTACCCAGGACAGCACTCACCTACCTCCCCAATCTCCCACTCTACCCAGGACAGCACTCACCTACCTCCCCAATCTCCCACTCTACCCAGGACAGCACTCACCTACCTCCCCAATCTCCCACACTACCCAGGACAGCACTCACCTACCTCCCCAATCTCCCACTCGACCCAGGACAGCACTCACCTACCTCCCCAATCTCCCACTCTACCCAGGACAGCACTCACCTACCTCCCCAATCTCCCACTCTACCCAGGACAGTACTCACCTACCTCCCCAATCTCCCACTCTACCCAGGACAGTACTCACCTACTTCCCCAATCTCCCACTCTACCCAGGACAGTACTCACCTACTTCCCCAATCTCCCACTCTACCCAGGACAGTACTCACTAACTCCCCAATCTCCCACTCTACCCAGGACAGTGCTCACCTACTTCCCCAATCTCCCACTCTACCCAGGACAGTACTCACTAACTCCCCAATCTCCCACTCTATGCAGGCCAGCACTCACCCACCTCCCCAATCTTCCACTCTACCCAGGACAGTACTCACTACCTCCCCAATCTCCCACTCTACCCAGGACAGCACTCACCTACTTCTCCAATCTCCCACTCTACCCAGGACAGTATTCACCTACTTCCCCAATCTCCCACTCTACCCAGGACAGTACTCACTAACTCCCCAATCTCCCACTCCACCCAATACAGCACTCACCCACCTCCCCAATCTTCCACTCTACCCAGGACAGTACTCACTACCTCCCCAATCTCCCACTCTACCCAGGACAGCACTCACCTACCTCCCCAATCTCCCACTCTACCCAGGACAGGACTCACCTACTTCCTCAATCTCCCACTCTACCCAGGACAGTACTCAGTAACTCCCCAATCTCCCACTCTACCCAGGACAGCACTCACCTACCTCCCCAATCTCCCACTCTACCCAGGACAGCACTCACCTACCTCCCCAATCTCCCACTCTACCCAGGACAGTACTCACTACCTCCTCAATCTCCCACTCTACCCAGGACAGTACTCACTAACTCCCCAATCTCCCACTCTACCCAGGACAGTACTCACCTACTTCCCCAATCTCCCACTCTACCCAGGACAGCACTCACCTACCTCCCCAATCTCCCACCCTATCTAGGACAGTACTCACTACCTCCCCAATCTCCCACTCTACCCAGGACAGTACTCACTAACTCCCCAATCTCCCACTCTAGCCAGGACAGTACTCACTAACTCCCCAATCTCCCACTCTACCCAGGACAGCACTCACCTACCTCCCCAATCTCCCACTCTACCCAGTACAGCAATCACCCACCTCCCCAATCTTCCACTCTACCCAGGACAGTACTCACTACCTCCCCAATCTCCCACTCTACCCAGGACAGCACTCGCCTACCTCCCCAATCTCCCACTCGACCCAGGACAGCTCTCACCTACCTCCCCAATCTCCCACTCTACCCAGGACAGCACTCACCTACCTCCCCAATCTCCCACTCTACCCAGGACAGTATTCACCTACTTCCCCAATCTCCCACTCTACCCAGGACAGTACTCACTAACTCCCCAATCTCCCACTCTACCCAGTACAGCACTCACCCACCTCCCCAATCTTCCACTCTACCCAGGACAGTACTCACTACCTCCCCAATCTCCCACTCTACCCAGGACAGCACTCACCTACCTCCCCAATCTCCCACTCTACCCAGGACAGGACTCACCTACTTCCCCAATCTCCCACTCTACCCAGGACAGTACTCACTAACTCCCCAATCTCCCACTCTACCCAGGACAGCACTCACCTACCTCCCCAATCTCCCACTCTCCCCAGGACAGTACTCACTACCTCCCCAATCTCCCACTCTACCCAGGACAGTACTCACTAACTCCCCAATCTCCCACTCTACCCAGGACAGTACTCACCTACTTCCCCAATCTCCCACTCTACCCAGGACAGCACTCACCTACCTCCCCAATCTCCCACTCTACCCAGGACAGTACTCACTACCTCCCCAATCTCCCACTCTACCCAGGACAGTACTCACTAACTCCCCAATCTCCCACTCTACCCAGGACAGTACTCACCTACTTCCCCAATCTCCCACTCTCCCCAGGACAGTACTCACTAACTCCCCAATCTCCCACTCTACCCAGGACAGCACTAACCTACCTCCCCAATCTCCCACTCTACCCAGGACGGTACTCACTAACTCCCCAATCTCCCACTCTACCCAGGACAGCACTCACCTACTTCCCCAATCTCCCACTCTACCCAGGACAGCACTCACCTACCTCCCAAATCTCCCACTCTACCCAAGACAGTACTCACCTACCTCCCCAATCTCCCACTCTACCCAGGACAGTACTCACTAACTCCCCAATCTCCCACTCTACCCAGGACAGTACTCACTAACTCCCCAATCTCCCACTCTACCCAGGACAGTACTCACGAACTCCCCAATCTCCCACTCTACCCAGGACAGTACTCACTAACTCCCCAATCTCCCACTCTACCCAGGACAGTACTCACTAACTCCCCAATCTCCCACTCTACCCAGGACAGCACTCACCTACTTCCCCAATCTCCCACTCTACCCAGGACAGTACTCACCACCTCCCCAATCTCCCACCCTACCCAGGACAGCACTCACCTACCTCCCCAATCTCCCACTCTACCCAGGACAGTACTCACTAACTCCCCAATCTCCCACTCTACCCAGGACAGCACTCACCTACCTCCCCAATCTCCCACTCTACCCAGGACAGGACTCACCTACTTCCCCAATCTCCCACTCTACCCAGGACAGTACTCACTAACTCCCCAATCTCCGACTCTACCCAGGACAGTACTCACCTACTTTCCCAATCTCCCACTCTACCCAGGACAGTACTCACTAACTCCCCAATCTCCCACTCTATCCAGGCCAGCACTCACCCACCTCCCCAATCTTCCACTCTACCCAGGACAGTACTCACTACCTCCCCAATCTCCCACTCTACCCAGGACAGCACTCACCTACCTCCCCAATCTCCCACTCTACCCAGGACAGGACTCACCTACTTCCCCAATCTCCCACTCTACCCAGGACAGTCCTCACTAACTCCCCAATCTCCCACTCTACCCAGGACAGCACTCACCTACCTCCCCAATTTCCCACTCTACCCAGGACAGCACTCACCTACCTCCCCAATCTCCCACTCTACCCAGGACAGTACTCACCTACTTCCCCAATCTCCCACTCTACCTAGGACAGCACTCACCTACCTCCCCAATCTCCCACTCTACCCAGGACAGTACTCACCTACGTCCCCAATCTCCCAGTTCACCCAGGACAATACTCACTAACTCCCCAATCTCCCACTCTACTCAGTACAGCACTCACCCACCTTCCCAATCTTCCACTCTACCCAGGACTGTACTCACTACCTCCCCAATCTCCCACTCTACCCAGGACAGCACTCAGCTACCCCCCCAATCTCCCACTCTACCCAGGACAGCACTCACCTACCTCCCCAATCTCCCACTCTACCCAGGACAGCACTCACCTACCTCCCCAATCTCCCACTCCACCCAGGACAGTATTCACCTACTTCACCAATCTCCCACTCTACCCAGGACAGTACTCCCTAACTCCCCAATCTCCCACTCTACCCAATACAGCACTCACCCACCTCCCCAATCTTCCACTCTACCCAGGACAGTACTCACTACCTCCCCAATCTCCCACTCTACCCAGGACAGCACTCACCTACCTCCCCAATCTCCCACTCAACCCAGGACAGGACTCACCTACTTCCCCAATCTCCCACTCTACCCAGGACAGTACTCACTAACTCCCCAATCTCCCACTCTACCCAGGACAGCACTCACCTACCTCCCCAATCTCCCACTCTACCCAGGACAGCACTCACCTACCTCCCCAATCTCCCACTCAACCCAGGACAGTATTCACTACCTCCCCAATCTCCCACTCGACCCAGGACAGTACTCACTAACTCCCCAATCTCCCACTCTACCCAGGACAGTACTCACCTACTTCCCCAATCTCCCACTCTACCCAGGACAGCACTCACCTACCTCCCCAATCTCCCACTCTATCTAGGACAGTACTCACTACCTCCCCAATCTCCCACCCTACCCAGGACAGTACTCACTAACTCCCCAATCTCCCACTCTACCCAGGACAGTACTCACTAACTCCCCAATCTCCCACTCTACCCAGGACAGCACTCACCTACCTCCCCAATCTCCCACTCTACCCAGGACAGGACTCACCTACCTCCCCAATCTCCCACTCTACCCAGGACAGTACTCACCACCTCCCCAATCTCCCACTCTACCCAGGACAGCACTCACCTACCTCCCCAATCTCCCACTCTACCCAGGACAGTACTCACTAACTCCCCAATCTCCCACTCTACCCAGGACAGCACTCACCTACCTCCCCAATCTCCCACTCTACCCAGGACGGTACTCACTAACTCCCCAATCTCCCACTCTACCCAGGACAGCACTCACCTACCTCCCCAATCTCCCACTCTACCCAGGACAGCACTCACCTACCTCCCCAATCTCCCACTCTACCCAGGACAGCACTCACCTACCTCCCCAATCTCCCACACTACCCAGGACAGCACTCACCTACCTCCCCAATCTCCCACTCGACCCAGGACAGCACTCACCTACCTCCCCAATCTCCCACTCGACCCAGGACAGCACTCACCTACCTCCCCAATCTCCCACTCTACCCAGGACAGTACTCACCTACCTCCCCAATCTCCCACTCTACCCAGGACAGTACTCACCTACTTCCCCAATCTCCCACTCTACCCAGGACAGTACTCACCTACTTCCCCAATCTCCCACTCTACCCAGGACAGTACTCACTAACTCCCCAATCTCCCACTCTACCCAGGACAGTGCTCACCTACTTCCCCAATCTCCCACTCTACCCAGGACAGTACTCACTAACTCCCCAATCTCCCACTCTATGCAGGCCAGCACTCACCCACCTCCCCAATCTTCCACTCTACCCAGGACAGTACTCACTACCTCCCCAATCTCCCACTCTACCCAGGACAGCACTCACCTACCTCCCCAATCTCCCACTCTACCCAGGACAGGACTCACCTACTTCTCCAATCTCCCACTCTACCCAGGACAGTATTCACCTACTTCCCCAATCTCCCACTCTACCCAGGACAGTACTCACTAACTCCCCAATCTCCCACTCCACCCAATACAGCACTCACCCACCTCCCCAATCTTCCACTCTACCCAGGACAGTACTCACTACCTCCCCAATCTCCCACTCTACCCAGGACAGCACTCACCTACCTCCCCAATCTCCCACTCTACCCAGGACAGGACTCACCTACTTCCTCAATCTCCCACTCTACCCAGGACAGTACTCAGTAACTCCCCAATCTCCCACTCTACCCAGGACAGCACTCACCTACCTCCCCAATCTCCCACTCTACCCAGGACAGCACTCACCTACCTCCCCAATCTCCCACTCTACCCAGGACAGTACTCACTACCTCCCCAATCTCCCACTCTACCCAGGACAGTACTCACTAACTCCCCAATCTCCCACTCTACCCAGGACAGTACTCACCTACTTCCCCAATCTCCCACTCTACCCAGGACAGCACTCACCTACCTCCCCAATCTCCCACCCTATCTACGACAGTACTCACTACCTCCCCAATCTCCCACTCTACCCAGGACAGTACTCACTAACTCCCCAATCTCCCACTCTACCCAGGACAGTACTCACTAACTCCCCAATCTCCCACTCTACCCAGGACAGCACTCACCTACCTCCCCAATCTCCCACTCTACCCAGTACAGCAATCACCCACCTCCCCAATCTTCCACTCTACCCAGGACAGTACTCACTACCTCCCCAATCTCCCACTCTACCCAGGACAGCACTCGCCTACCTCCCCAATCTCCCACTCGACCCAGGACAGCTCTCACCTACCTCCCCAATCTCCCACTCTACCCAGGACAGCACTCACCTACCTCCCCAATCTCCCACTCTACCCAGGACAGTATTCACCTACTTCCCCAATCTCCCACTCTACCCAGGACAGTACTCACTAACTCCCCAATCTCCCACTCTACCCAGTACAGCACTCACCCACCTCCCCAATCTTCCACTCTACCCAGGACAGTACTCACTACCTCCCCAATCTCCCACTCTACCCAGGACAGCACTCACCTACCTCCCCAATCTCCCACTCTACCCAGGACAGGACTCACCTACTTCCCCAATCTCCCACTCTACCCAGGACAGTACTCACTAACTCCCCAATCTCCCACTCTACCCAGGACAGCACTCACCTACCTCCCCAATCTCCCACTCTACCCAGGACAGTACTCACTACCTCCCCAATCTCCCACTCTACCCAGGACAGTACTCACTAACTCCCCAATCTCCCACTCTACCCAGGACAGTACTCACCTACTTCCCCAATCTCCCACTCTACCCAGGACAGCACTCACCTACCTCCCCAATCTCCCACTCTACCCAGGACAGTACTCACTACCTCCCCAATCTCCCACTCTACCCAGGACAGTACTCACTAACTCCCCAATCTCCCACTCTACCCAGGACAGTACTCACCTACTTCCCCAATCTCCCACTCTCCCCAGGACAGTACTCACTAACTCCCCAATCTCCCACTCTACCCAGGACAGCACTAACCTACCTCCCCAATCTCCCACTCTACCCAGGACGGTACTCACTAACTCCCCAATCTCCCACTCTACCCAGGACAGCACTCACCTACTTCCCCAATCTCCCACTCTACCCAGGACAGCACTCACCTACCTCCCAAATCTCCCACTCTACCCAAGACAGTACTCACCTACCTCCCCAATCTCCCACTCTACCCAGGACAGTACTCACTAACTCCCCAATCTCCCACTCTACCCAGGACAGTACTCACTAACTCCCCAATCTCCCACTCTACCCAGGACAGTACTCACGAACTCCCCAATCTCCCACTCTACCCAGGACAGTACTCACTAACTCCCCAATCTCCCACTCTACCCAGGACAGTACTCACTAACTCCCCAATCTCCCACTCTACCCAGGACAGCACTCACCTACTTCCCCAATCTCCCACTCTACCCAGGACAGTACTCACTAACTCCCCAATCTCCCACTCTACCCAGGACAGCACTCACCTACCTCCCCAATCTCCCACTCTACCCAGGACAGTACTCATTAACTCCCCAATCTCCCACTCTACCCAGGACAGCACTCACCTACCTCCCCAATCTCCCACTCTACCCAGGGCAGCACTCACCTACCTCCCCAATCTCCCACTCTACCCAGGACAGTACTCACTAACTCCCCAATCTCACACTCTACCCAGGACAGTACTCACCCACCTCCCCAATCTTCCACTCCACCCAGGACAGTACTCACTACCTCCCCAATCTCCCACTCTACCCAGGACAGCACTCACCTACCTCCCCAATCTCCCACTCTACCCAGGACAGCACTCACCTACCTCCCCAATCTCCCACTCTACCCAGGACAGCACTCACCTACCTCCCCAATCTCCCACTCTACCCAGGACAGTACTCACCTACCTCCCCAATCTCCCACTCTACCCAGGACAGTACTCACTAACTCCCCAATCTCCCACTCTACCCAGGACAGTACTCACCTACTTCCCCAATCTCCCACTCTACCCAGGACAGCACTCACCTACCTCCCCAATCTCCCACTCTACCCAGGACAGTATTCACCTACTTCCCCAATCTCCCACTCTACCCAGGACAGTACTCACTAACTCCCCAATCTCCCACTCTACCCAATACAGCACTCACCCACCTCCCCAATCTTCCACTCTACCCAGGACAGTACTCACTACCTCCCCAATCTCCCACTCTACCCAGGACAGCACTCACCTACCTCCCCAAACTCCCACTCTACCCAGGACAGGACTCACCTACTTCCCCAATCTCCCACTCTACCCAGGACAGTACTCAGTAACTCCCCAATCTCCCACTCTACCCAGGACAGCACTCACCTACCTCCCCAATCTCCCACTCTACCCAGGACAGCACTCACCTACCTCCCCAATCTCCCACTCTACCCAGGACAGTACTCACTAACTCCCCAATCTCCCACTCTACCCAGGACAGTACTCACCTACTTCCCCAATCTCCCACTCTACCCAGGACAGCACTCACCTACCTCCCCAATCTCCCACTCTTTCTAGGACAGTACTCACTACCTCCCCAATCTCCCACTCTACCCAGGACAGTACTCACTAACTCCCCAATCTCCCACTCTATCCAGGCCAGCACTCACCCACCTCCCCAATCTTCCACTCTACCCAGGACAGTACTCACTACCTCCCCAATCTCCCACTCTACCCAGGACAGCACTCACCTACCTCCCCAATCTCCCACTCTACCCAGGACAGGACTCACCTACTTCCCCAATCTCCCACTCTACCCAGGACAGTACTCACTAACTCCCCAATCTCCCACTCTACCCAGGACAGCACTCACCTACCTCCCCAATCTCCCACTCTACCCAGGACAGTACTCACCTACTTCCCCAATCTCCCACTCTACCCAGGACAGCACTCACCTACCTCCCCAATCTCCCACTCTACCCAGGACAGTACACACTAACTCCCCAATCTCCCACTCTACCCAGGACAGTACTCACCTACTTCCCCAATCTCCCACTCTACCCAGGACAGCACTCACCTACCTCCCCAATCTCCCACTCTACCCAGGACAGTACTCACTAACTCCCCAATCTCCCACTCTACCCAGGACAGTACTCACTAACTCCCCAATCTCCCACTCTATCCAGGCCAGCACTCAGTACCTTGAGTTTTGTGATGAGGTAACCGAGAGGGGAGAGGGTTAAGGATGATAATGTTCTTGATGTGATGAACATGGACTTCCAAAAGGCATCTGATGAAGTGCCACAGAACAGGCTTGTCAGTAGAGTTAGAGCCATGGAATAAAAGGGACAGTGGCAGCATGGATACGAACTGGCTGAGTGACAGGAAACAGACAGTATTTATTTATTTATTTATTTAGATATACAGCACTGAAACAGGCACTTCGGCCCACCGAGTCTGTGCCGACCAAGAACCACCCATTTATATTAACCCGACAGGAATCCCGTATTCCCTACCACCTACCTACACTAGGGGCAATTTACAATGGCCAATTTACCCATCACCTGCAAATCTTGGGCGGTGGGAGGAAACCGGAGCACCCGGTGAAAACCCACGCGGTCACATGCAGAACTTGCAAACTCCGCACAGGCAGTACCCTGAATTGAAACCGGGTCTCTGGAGCTGTGAGGCAGCGGTGCTAACCACTGCGCCACTGTGTTAAATTTTTTTTTATTCATTCATGCGATGCGGGCGTCGCTGACCAGGCCAGCATTTATTGCTGATCCCCAATTGCCCTTGAGAAGGTGGTGGTGAGCTGCCTTCTTGAACCACTGCAGTCCATGTGGGGTAGGTACACCCACAGTGCTGTTAGGAAGGGAGTTCCAGGATTTTGACCCAGCGATAGTGAAGGAACGGTGATATAGTTCCAAGTCAGGATGGTGTGTGATTTGGAGGAGAACTTGCAGGTGGTGATGTTCTCATGTATTTGCTGCCCTTGTCCTTCTAGTTGGTAGAGGTCGCGGGATTGGAAGGTGCTGTCTGAGGAGTCTTGGTGCATTGCTGCAGTGCATCTTGTAGATGGTACACACTGCTGCCACTGTGCGTCGGTGGTGGAGTGAGTGAATGTTTGTAGATGGGGTGCCAATCAAGCGGGCTGCTTTGTCCTGGATGGTGTCGAGCTTCTTGAGTGTTGTTGGAGCTGCACCCATCCAGGCAAGTGGAGAGTATTCCATCACACTCCTGACTTGTGCCTTGTGGATGGTGGACAGGCTTTGGGGAGTCAGGAGGTGAGTTACTCGCCTCAGGATTCCTAACCTCTGACCTGCTCCCGTAGCCACGGTATTTATATGGCTACTCCAGTTCAGTTTCTGGTCAATGGTAACCCCTAGGATGTTGATAGTGGGGGATTCAGCATGGTAATGCTGTTGAATGTCAAAGGGAGATGGTTAGATTCTCTCTTGTTGGAGATGGTCATTGCCTGGCACTTGTGTGGCGCGAATGTTACTCGCCACTTATTGGCCCAAGCCTGGATATTGTCCAGGTCTTGCTGCATTTCTACATGGACTGTTTCAGTATCTGAGGAGTCATGAATGGTGCTGGACATTGTACAATCATCAGCGAACATCCCCACTTCTGACCTTATGATAGAAGGAAGGTCATTGATGAAACAGCTGAAGATGGTTGGGCCTAGGACACTACCCTGAGGAACTCCTGCAGTGATGTCCTGGAGCTCAGATGATTGACATCCAACAACCACAACCATCTTCCTTTGTGCTAAGTATGACTCCAGCCAGCAGAGTTTTCCTCCTGATTCCCATTGACCTCAGTTTTGCTAGGGCTCCTTGATGCCATACTCAGTCAAATGTTGCCTTGATGTCAAGGGCAGTCACTCTCACCTCACCTCTCGAGTTCAGGCTTTTTGTCCATGCTTGAACCAAGGCTGTAATGAGGTCAGGAGCTGAGCGGCCCTGGCGGAACCCAAACTGAATGTCACTGAGCAGGTTATTGCTAAGCAAGTGCCGCTTAATGGATGACACCTTCCATCACTTTATTGATGATAGAGAGCAGGCTGATGGGGCGGTAATTGGCCGGGTAGGATTTGTCCTGCTTTGTGTGTACAGGACATACCTGGGCAATTTTCCACATTGCAGGGTAAATGCCAGTGTTGTAGCTGTACTGGAACAGCTTGGCGAGGGGCGCGGCAAGTTCTGGAGCACAGGTCTTCAGTACTATTGTCGGAATATTGTCAGGGCCCATAGCCTTTGCAGTATCCAGTGCCTTCAGTCATTTCTTGATATCACGTGGAGTGAATCGAATTGGCTGAAGTCTGGCATCTGTGATGCTGGGGACTTCAGGAGGAGGCCGAGATGGATCATCAACTCGGCACTTCTGGCTGAAGACTGTTGCAAATGCTTCAGCCTTATCTTTTGCACTGATGTGCTGGGCTCCCCCATCATTGAGGATGGGGATATGTGTTGAGCCACCTCCTCCAGTTAGTTGTTTAATTGTCCACCACCATTCACGGATGGATGTGGCAGGACTGCAGAGCTTAGATCTGATCCGTTGGTTATGGGATCACTTAGCTCTGTCTATCGCATGCTGCTTACGCAGTTTGGCATGCAGATAGTCCTGTGTTGTAGCTTCACCAGGTTGACACCTCATTTTGAGGTATGCCTGGTGCTGCTCCTGGCATGCCCTCCTGCACTCTTCATTGAACCAGGGTTGGTCTCCTGGCTTGATGGTAATGGTAGAGTGGGGGATTTGCCGGGCCATGAGGTTACAGATTGTGGTTGAGTACAATTCTGCTGCTGCTGATGGCCCACAGCACCTCATGGATGCCCAGTTTTGCATTGCTAGATCTGTTCGAAATCTATCACATTGAGCACGGTGATAGTGATACACAACACGATGGAGGGTATCTTCAATGTGAAGGCGGGAGTTCCTCTCCACAAGGACTGTGCAGTGGTCACTCCTACCAATACTGTCATGGACAGAAGCATCTGCGGCAGGCAGATTGGTGAGGACGAGGTCAACTATGTTTTTCCCTCGTGTTGGTTCCCCCACCACCTACCGCAGACCTAGTCTAGCAGCTATGTCCTTTAGGACTCGGCCAGCTCGGTCAGTAGTGGTGCTACCGAGTCATTCTTGGTGATGGACATTGAGGTCCCCCACCCAGAGTACATTTTGTGTCCTTGCCACCCTCAGTGCTTCCTCCAAGTGGTGTTCAACATGGTGCAGTACTGAGTCATCAGCTGAGGGAGGGTGGTAGGTGGTAATCAGTAGGAGGTTACCTTGCCCATGTTTGACCTGATGCCATGATACTTCATGGGGTCCAGAGTCGACGTTGAGGACTCCCAGGGCAACTCCCTCCCTACTGTATACCACTGTGCCACCACCTCTGGTGGGTCTGTCCTGCCGGTGGGACAGGACATACCCAGGGATAGTGATTGCAGTGTCTGGGACATTGTCTGCAAGGTATGATTCCGTGAGTATGACTATGTCAGGCTGTTGCTTGACTCGTCTGTGGGACAGCTCTCCCCACTTTGGCACGAGCCCCCAGATTTTAGTCAGGAGGACTTTGCAGGGTCGACAGGGCTGGGTTTGCCGTTGTCATTTCCGGTGCCTAGGTTGATGCCGGGTGGTCCGTCCGGTTTCATTCCTTCTTATTAACTTTGTCGCGGTTAGGTACAACTGAGTGGCTTGCTCGGCCATTTCAGAGGGCATGTAAGAGTTAACCACATTGCTGTGGGGCTGGAGTCACATGTCGGCCAGACCAGGTAAGGACAGCAGATTTCCTTCCCTGAAGGACATTAGTGACCCAGATGGGTTTTTACAACAATCGACAATGGTTTCATGGCCATCAGTGGTTAGCACTGCAGCCTCACAGCTCCAGCGACCCGGGTTCAATCCTGGGTACTGCCTGTGTGGAGGTTGCAAGTTCTCCCTGTGTCTGCGTGGGTTTCCTCCCACATGCCAAAGACTTGCAGGTTGATAGGTAAATTGGCCATTATAAATTGCCCCTAGTATAGGTAGGTGGTAGGGAAATATAGGGACAGGTGGGGATTTGGTAGGAATATGGAATTAGTATAGGATTAGTATAAATGGGTGGTTGATGGTTGGCACAGACTCGATGGGCCGAAGGGCCTGTTTCAGTGCTGTATCTCTAAGCTAAACTAAACTAAAAACTAAACATTAGACTCGCTTTTAATTCCAGATTTATTAATTAAATTCAAATTCCATCTTCTGATGTGGTGGGATTCGAACCCAGTGTATTTCTCTGGGTCTCTGGGTTACTAGTCCAGTGATAATACCACTATGCCACCGCCTACTGCTGGAAATGCTGGAAATACTCAACAGGTCTGGCAGCATCTGTGGAGCAAGAAACAGAGTTAATGTTTCAGACCTAGAAACTATTAGAAATGTAACAGGTTTTCAGCAAATAAAGTGGGGGTGGAGCAAGAGATAACAAAAGGCAAGGTATTAATAGGACAGAGGGTCACAGAGAATAACTGACCAGAAGGTCATGGAGCAAAGGCTAACGCTTTGCCAATCGTGTGCCAAAAGACAAAGTGTTAGTCCAGAGAGGGTGTTAACTGACAGAAAACTGAACAGCCTGGTCCCAAGCACAAATATGAGAAAAAACAGTGGGTAGGCACAGTAGAAACAAACTAAAATAAAATAAACAAAAAATAACTAAAAATAAAAAAAGGGGGGCCCGTCATTCTCTGAAATTATTTAACTCAATGTTCAGTCCGGCAGGCTGTAGTGTGCCTAATCGGTAAATGAGATGCTGTTCCTCGAGCTTGCGTTGATGTTCACTGGAACACTGCAGCAATCCCAGGACAGAGATGTGAGCATGAGAGCAGGGGGGGGGGGGGTGGCGGTTGGCTGCGGGAAAGTGCTGAAATGGCCAGCAACCGGAAGCTCGGGGTCATAATTTCGGACTGAGCGGAGGTGTTCTGCAAAGCAGTCACCCAGTCTGCATTTGGTCTCTCCAATGTAGAGGAGACCACATTGTGAGCAGCGAATACACTAAACTACATTGAAAGAAGTACAAGTAAATCGCTGCTTCACCTGAAAGGAGTGTTTGGGGCCTTGGATAGTGAGGAGAGAGGAGGTAAATGGGCAGGTATTACACCTCCTGCGATTGCAGGGGAAGGTGCCCTGGGAAGGGGACGAGGTGTCGGAGCTGATGGGAGGAGTGGACCAGGGTGTCACAGAGGGAACGATCCCTTCGGAATGCTGACAGGGGAAGGTGCGTTTGGTAGTGGCATCATGCTGGTCGTGGCGGAAATGGCGGAGGATGATCCTTTGGATGGGGAGGCTGGTGGGGAGGAAAGTGAGGTCAAGGGGAACCCTGACGCGGTTCTGGGAGGGAGGGGAAGGGGTGAGAGAAGAGGTGAGGGAAATGGGCCGGACAACCACAGTGGGGGCCGGGGGGGGGAATCCTCGGTTGAGGAAAAAGGAAGACATATCAGAAGCGCTGTAGTGGAAGGTATCAGAGCAGATGCGTCGGAGACGGAGAAGCTGGGAGAATGGAATGGAGTCCTTACAGGAGGCAGGGTGTGAAGAAGTGTAGTCGAGGTAGCTGTGGGAGTCAGTGGGTTTATAATGGATATTAGTAGACAGCTTATCCCCAGAGATGGAGACAGTAAGTCAAGGAAGGGAAGGGAAGTGTTGGAGATGGACCATGTAAAGGTGAGAGAAGGGTGGAAATTAGAAGCAAAGTTAATAAAGTTTTCCTGTTCGGGGCGGGAGCAGGAAACAGCACCGAAACAGTCATCAATGTACCGGAAAAAGAGTTAAAAGAGTTGGGGGAGGGGGCCTGAGTAGGACTGGAACAAGGAATGTTCGACATATCCCACAAAAAGACAGGCATAACTAGGACCCATGCGGGTACCCATAGCTACACCTTTTATTTGAAGGAAGTGAGTGGAGTTGAAGGAGAAGTTGTTCAATGTAAGAACAAGTTCAGCCAGGCAGAGGGGGGTGCTGGTAGATGGGGACTGGTTGGGCCTCTGTTCAAGGAAGAAGCTGAGAGCCCTCAGACCGTCCTGGTGGGGGATGGAGGTGGAGAGAGACTGGACGTCCAAAGTGAAGAGGTGGCGGTTCGGGCCAGGAAACTGGAAATTGTCAAAATGACGTAGGGAGTCAGAAGAGTCACGGATGTGGGTGGGAAGAGACTGGACCAGGGAGAAAAGATAGAGTCAAGATAGGTATACTGTATTCACTGCTCACAATGTGGTCTCCTCTACACTGGGGAGATGAAACGCAGATTGCATGATCGCTTTGTGGAACACCTCCGCTCAGTCCGCAAGCAGGACCCCGAGCTTCCGGTTGCTTGCCGTTTCAACACTCCCCCCTGCTCTCACGCTCACATCTCTGTCCTGGGATTGCTGCAGTGTTCCAGTGAACATCAACGCAAGCTCGAGGAACAGCATCTCATTTACCGATTAGGCACACTACAGCCTGCCGGACTGAACAGTGAGTTCAGTAATTTCAGAGCATGACGGGCCCCCCATTTTATTTTTTGTTTATTTTATTTTAGTTTGTTTCTACTGTGCCTACCCACTGTTTTTTCTCATGTTGTGCTTGCGGCCAGGCTGTTAATTTTTCTGTCAATTAACACCCTCTCTGCACTAAAGCTGTCTTTCAGCACACCATTAACATACTGTTTGCCTTTGCTCCATGACCTTCTGGTCAGTTATTCTCTGTGACCCTCTGTCCTATCAACACCCCTTTTGTTATCTCTTGCCCCACCCCCGCTTTATTTGCTTAAAACCTGTTACATTTCTAACCTTTGCCAGTTCTGATGAAAGGTCACTGACCTGAAACGTTAACTCAGCTTCTCTCTCCACAGATGCTGCCAGACCTGCTGAGTATTTCCAGCATCTGAAGTATTTTGTTTTTATACAAGACAGTAGTGGTGAATGGTTTTTTAGACTGGAGGAAGACATACAGTGGGGTTCCCCAGGAGTTGGTGTTAGGACCCGTTTCTCTTGACATATATTAGTGACCAGATTTGGGTGTACAGGGCATAATTTCAAAATTTGGAAATATTGTGAACTGTGAGGAGGATAGTAATAAACTTCAAGAGGACACAGACAGGCTGGTGGAATGGGCAAACAAGTGACAGATGAAATTTAATGAAGAGAAGCATGAAGTGACTCATTTTGAGGAGAAGCAATATAAAATAAAGGATATAATTCTAAAAGGGGTGCAGTAGCAGAGGGACCTGGGGTGCATGTGCACAAATCACTGAAAGTAGGACGACAGGTTGAGAAAGTGGTTAGTAAGGCATATCCTGGGGTATATATATATATATTTATTTTATTTAGAGATACAGCACTGAAACAGGCCCTTCGGCCCACCGAGTCTGTGCCGACCATCAACCACCCATTTATACTAATCCTACACTAATTCCATATTCCTACCACATCCCCACCTGTCCCTATATTTCCCTACCACCTACCTATACTAGGAGCAATTTATAATGGCCATTTTACCTATCAACCTGCAAGTCTTTTGGTGGTGGGAGGAAACCGGAGTACACAGCGAAAACCCATGCAGACACAGGGAGAACTTGCAAACTCCACACAGGCAGTACCCAGAATTGAACCCGGGTCGCTGGAGCTGTGAGGCTGCGGTGCTAATAGAGAGACAGACAGACAGACATACAGAGAGAACACAAAAGTAAGCAAGTTCTGATAAATCAATATAAAACACTGGTTCGGCCTCAACTGGAGTATTGTGTCTAGTTCTGCGCACCACACTTTAGGAAGGAAGTTTGTGTTATAGAGAGGGTGCAGAAAAATTCCCAAAATGGTTCCAGGGATTAGGGACTTCAGTTATGTGGATAGACTGGAGAAGTTGGGGCTCCTCTCCTTCGAGAAAAGGAGATTAAGAGGAGATTTGATAGAGATGTTCAAAATCATGAGGGGTCTGGACAGAGGAGATAGGGAGAAACTGTTCCCATTGGGGAAAAATTGAGAATCAGAGGTAACCGATTGAAAGTAATTGATGAAAGCAGCAATAGTGACATGAGGAAAAACATTTTCACACAGTGAGTGGTTAGGATCTGGAATGCACTGCCTGAGAGTGTATTGGAGGCAGATTCAATCATGGCTTTCAAAAGGGAATTGGATAATTATATGAAGAGAAAAAATTTGCAGGGCTACAAGATAAAGACCAGGGAGTGGGACGAGGCGAGTTACTCTTCCAGAGAGACGACATGGACATGGTGGGCTGAATGGCCTTCTTCTGTGCTGTAACCATTCTGATAGAATAGCAAGTATGATCTGTTCCTCAGAGAGCAAGCCCAGTCTGAACAGTTTCTTGTTGCACTCTGGGTCTGTCGAAGCCTATAAAACATCTGTGTTCTCTTCTTGTCCCCTACCCCCCCCCCCCCACCCCATATTACCCTGGAAATTCTAATGAAGTTATGATTAATCAGAAGACAATGCTGCCTCTCCCACATCAACCGACTGATCAACATTGCCACCTGTTGGACATTTCACAGACTGCAACAAGATAAAACTTTCCTTTGAACTCGGAGATGAAGAAGCGGAGATTTAACTTCCATCCAGTGTCCAAGTGGAATGTGAAGAACAGCCAACAGAACGACAAGGTGAATCATTCTGTCCAGACCCCCTACTGTCCATCCCGGACCCCGGGAGGGCATTCCCCCCACATTCGGCCCGGGGCCGTGGGCAGCATTTCCCCCTACAGTCGGCCCCGGGCCGAGGGGGCATTCCCCCTACAGTCGGCCCCGGTCAAGGCTGGAGTCCCCCTCCAGTCGGTGCCGGACCTGGCGGCATTCCCTTTACAGTCGGGGCTGGGTGGGACTCCCCCTACAGTCCATGTGGGACTGGGTGGGATTCTCCCTATAGTTAGCACCGGTCTGCATGGGATTCTCCCTACAGTTGGTTCTGGTCCGGGCAGATTCTGCCTACAGTCGGTCCCAGTCTGGTGGGATTCTGCCTATAATCAGCACCAGTCCACGCGGGATTCTCCCTACAGTCGGTCCCAGTCTGGTGGGATTCACCCTACAGTCGGGATCGGGCGGGATTCTCCCTACAGTCGGTCCCAGTCTGGTGGGATTCACCCTACAGTCGGGATCGGGCGGGATTCTCCCTACAGTTAGCGCCAGTCCGCACGGGAAGTCGGTGCTGGTGCAGGTGGGATTCTCCATATAGAAATGTCGGCCTTTCCCTGAAATGAACTGAAGGCAAGGATTCCGAGTGTAAAGCACCGTTAGATGATATGTGCTTTACATCAATAATAAATTTATAAACAAGACTCAAATGCAAACTTGGGAGTGTCGAACAGTTAAAGATGAAATGTGACACAATGTGACAGGTGATCCGACTCACCTGGATTGTACTTCCACAGGTCATTAAAGTGCCGGTCTAGTCTTGCATTGTAACCACCGAATATGTACAGTTCACTATTGTAGGTAACTGGAGGAAAGAAGGGGAGAGGTTAGAAGGGAAGAGTGCTGGCAGGCAGCATGATGGACTCAGAGCTTTCTTTATGCCCAGCCTCCCAAAGGGGTGGATCTCCCACTAGGGCCTCAGTGACAACACTATAATCGGCCTCAGCACCAGCCAAAAGGCTGGAGCAGGGGGTTCTGGGCTGACAATTGACTCGAGTCCCGGACTACCTGGGTCTGGGAGGATTAGCTATCCCGACGAAACGTGGTCAGCACAGTAGTGATGCCCTCCTCAACTGGTGTACAACTGACACTCATTGTCCAAGCTGACACCTGAATAATGGACATGGAAAGGAGACAAAGGAGATGTACTGGCAGAGGGGTAGCAGTAAAGAGACAGAGGAGACATACCACTACAGGTTAGTGCCTTCCGAAGTGGCAATTTAACAACAAATATATTTATTTGGTCGTGATGTGGGTGTCACTGGCCAGGCCAGCATTTATTGCCCATTCCTAATTGCCCTTGAGAAGGTGGTGGTGAGCTGCCTTCTTGAACCGCTGCAGTCCATGTGGGGTAGGTATACCCACAGTAGAAGCCTGCTACCCGACCCAAACCCAACAGGACCCAACGTGTCGCGTTCGGGTCGGGCTGAACACACAGGGTCAGTGCTGTGCTGGTAGGTATCAAAAAAAAAAAAAAAACTTACCTGAGCTGGGAGTCCGGGACGAAACTGAGTCTGCGCAGTGAGCGAGTGATGTCACTATGACATCATCACACATGCGCGGCAGCTTCATGGAGGTTCCGAGTCAGAAGTATACGGATGGCCGGGTCGGGCTTGGGGCAAAAGTGGAAGGACTCGGGCCGGGTCGGGCTCGGGTCCACAGTGGTTCGGTCGGGTTTGTTTTCCCAACCTAAAGTAGGCCTCTAACCCACAGTGCTGTTAGGAAGGGAGTTCCAGGATTTTGACCCAATGACAGTGAAGGAACGGCGATATAGTTCCAAGTCAGGATGGTGTGTGGCTTGGAGGAAAACTTGCAGGTGGTGATGTTCCCATGCGTCTGCTGTCTAAGGAGCCTTGGTGCGTTGCTGCAGTGCATCTTGTAGATGATACACACTGCTGCCACTGTACGTCGGTGGTGGAGGGAGTGAATGTTTGTGGTTGGGGTGCCAATCAAGCGGGCTGCTTTGTCCTGGACGGTGTCGAGCTTCTTGAGTGTTGTTGGAGCTGCACCCATCCAGGCAAGTGGAGAGTATTCCATCACACTCCTGACTTGTGCCTTGTGCACAGGCTTTGGGGAGTCAGGAGGCGAGTTACTCACTGCAGAATTCCCAGCTTCTGACTTACGCTTGTAGCCACAGTGTCGATAAAAGAAATACTTGCATTTCTCCAGCATCTCTCAGGAATTCAAAACAGACTATGTGCTGAACAGCCAATGCAGCCCTATTGAAGTGTAGTCTCTGTTGTAATGTAGAAAACCTAGCAACCAGTTTGTAAACAGCAAGATCCCACAACAGTAACATGGTCTGACCCTCCGATGGCATGGCACTCCCTCAGCACAGACCCTCCGACGGCGTGGCACTCCCTCAGCACGGACCCTCCGACGGCGTGGCACTCCCTCAGCACGGACCCTCCGACGGCGTGGCACTCCCTCAGCACGGACCCTCCGACGGCGTGGCACTCCCTCAGCACGGACCCTCCGACGGCGTGGCACTCCCTCAGCACGGACCCTCCGACGGCGTGGCACTCCCTCAGCACGGACCCTCCGACGGCGTGGCACTCCCTCAGCACGGACCCTCCGACGGCGTGGCACTCCCTCAGCACAGACCCTCCGACACAGGGAGCACTTACTCTTGAGCCAAAGCGGACACCAGTTTACAGCTGCTCTGTGTGCAACTTCTGGTTAGTTGTGACCCTCAGGACGCTGATGGTATTAACTTGCCTTACTCTGCTGCCATTGGAGAAATGGGGAGGTTTCTCTCGTTGCAGAGGGTCTTAAACCTCGCACAGACATTGCCTAAGGGTTACACGCCACTAGCAAAGAACCGTTAAAACTCCTGACAATTTAAACACACAGGGTGAACAGACAAGGCACTGTCAGGTGACTGATTAACACCATTCCCGAGAATTTACTTACATGCCGAATGGCTGCGCCTACCCTCAGGGAGGAGCTGTGAGGTGGGAGAGTCCAGCCAATGATTGGTCTCCGTGTCGAATACTTTGATGCGGTTGCAATAGATCTCGTTGTTGGAATGGAATGGGCCAAAACGATCAGCTCGGCCCCCAAACACATACATCCGGCTGCCCATCACTGTGGCAGAGTGGAAGTCCCGCCATCGGGCTGGGTTACCCTGTGAGGGAAAGGGGGTGGGGAGGGGGCAGCAGAGAGACAGGGTGGGGGAGAAGAGAGAGGGGGCAAATTTTGAGTTCAGTGAAGTGAAAAGGACAATGTGAGGGATGTGGAATAAACTAACTGGGAATCAAACACTCCCAGGGCAGGTACAGCACGAGGTTAGATACAGAGTAAAGCTCCCTCTACACTGTCCTCATCAAACACTCCCAGGGCAGGTACAGCACGAGGTTAGATACAGAGTAAAACTCCCTCTACACTGTCCCCATCAAAAAAGAAAACGGGGTTAGATACAGAGTAAAGCTCCCTCTACACTGTCCCCATCAAACTCTCCCAGGACAGGTACAGTACGAGGTTAGATACAGAGTAAAGCTCCCTCTACACTGTCCCCATCAAACACTCCCAGGACAGGTACAGCACGGAGTTAGATACAGAGTAAAGCTCCCTCTGCACTGTCCCCATCAAACACTCCCAGGACAGGTACAGCACGGGGTTAGATACAGAGTAAAGCTCCCTCTACACTGTCCCATCAAACACTCCCAGGACAGGTACAGTACGGGGTTAGATACAGAGTAAAGCTCCCTCTACACTGTCCCATCAAACACTCCCAGGACAGGTACAGCACGGGGTTAGATACAGAGTAAAGCTCCCTCTACACTGTCCCCATCAAACACTCCCAGGACAGGTACAGTACGGGGTTAGATACAGAGTAAAGCTCTCTCTACACTGTAGAAAAAAAAAACGGGGTTAGATACAGAGAAAAAAAAAACGGGGATTGGCTTCTCTGTGATTGGGAATACTGAGTGCCGAGTGCCTCAACGAGGTGCAGTTGACAGTGCTGCAGTCAGTTGCTGGAGGTGCTGCTGGAGAGGGAATGCTGAGGAGAAACTGCAAAAACTTTCAACATTTGCTGCAGAGGAAAGACTTTTGGAATAAGTCTGTATTTGGAGGTGGGTGTTGAGCACCAGACTCTTATTTCATTTGGACTGTTGTGGGAGGTGGAAGAGGCCAGAAGAACAAGGGGTGGGGGCGATACAATTCTGCAGGGAGCTGTGCAGTTGCACGAAAGTTGCAGGGAAGTTCCCTCCCCACCCCAATTGCCCAGCCTGGGTCAGCTGAAGCTGCCTGGCTAATATACAGAAGGGGATAAATAGTGCCTGGGCAGCTTCAGCTGACCCAGGTGAAAACGCCTCCCCCAACCAGAAGACCAAGTGTGCTGGCAGAGACTGTTTCAAGTGTGCTGTGTGCACCACCTCCAGAAAGGAAAAGAAAGTCATCCCTTACAGCCTGTCTTTCCCTCTCCTCTATTCCCTCAGCCTATCCCCTAACCTGTTGTTTGTTTGTTTGTTTTGTGCATCTTAAAGTTATTTTCAAGCCTACAATTTGGGGAGGGTTAGCTCTTAGACCCATGGCAAGCCCTTCATCACAGGTGGCGGGGCCCTCTACAACCTATGCAGCTGCAGCCTCTGTGGCTGCCCACGTGGCCCCGTCACCCTTGAAATTAATAACATCCAGCCATGGGGTGAAGAGCTATCCCCACCCCAACATGTCCATTGAGGCTTGTGTGAAGGCAATGGCCGAGGTTGTCGGCCCCTCGGCCAACGTTGCGGCCTCAAAGATGTATGGGAAGGCTGTGTTTTTTCGAAAGACCGAGCGGGCCGTGTCCCTGGCCCTGAGTAAGGGGCTCACTGTGGGGGGGACCTTCCTGCCAGTGGACCCTCTGGGGGCCACTGCGCAGCGGATAATGTTATCAAACGTCCCGCCCTTCATTCCCAGCGAGCTCCTCCTCCCCCACCTACACCATCTGGGGGAGGTGAGGTCAGGGATCACCCCAGTCCGGCTTGGTCTTCGGGAACACAGCCTCCAACATGTCTACTCCTTCCGCCGCCAGGTATTTATGCAACTGGCGCGGGAGGAGGATTTGGAAGGCCAATTTAATGTGGAGTTCCAGGGGACGGCCGACCGCGTCTTTTGGACCTCGGACGGGGCGCGGTGCCACGTCTGCAAAGGGGTGGGGCATGTTCGTAAGATATGCCCCAACCTCCCGGCCGCCAGCTCCACCTCTGCGGCCCAGAGTGGTTCCACACCACCTCCTCCCACTCCCCCCACACATCCAACAGACACCGCTCAGTCAGCTCTGGAGGCTGTGAAAACCACAGCCTCCAGCGGGGAGGGGAGTGCCCGTCCACGTGGAAGGAAGACGCGGAGGCAAAAGAAACATCAAGAGGCGCGTCCCCTGGACACATTGAAACAACCCGAGCCTAAGCCCAGCCCAAAGCCCGTTCTCACGGAATCCACCTGTCCCAGGGCTGGGCTCAGGCCCAGGGTGACTAAAAAGGAGGGTGCGGAAGCAGAGGCCTCTGATGACATGGAGGTCTCTCAGCCTCTGCGCTCTAGTGGGGAAAAGAGGAGAAGGCACCCCTCCACAGAGGTAACGAGGGGCCCTGAGGAGCAGGGCCCATTTGTTGGAGGGGAACTGTCTCCTGTTTCGGGTCCCCTACCGCCACCACCAAGGCTACAAAGTCCAGGCAGGAGCACCCTATTCCTCAGGATGGAGGGGAAGGGAAGGCCCCGGTACTTGAGGCCCCTCCTGAAGGAGTAAGTGGGGCCCTGCTTGTGGTGGGGGAGCCTGGGGACACCGCCCATTCTGCCACAGCTACTGGGTCGGGTGCCCTGAGTGAAGGGGAGGGTGAGGCCCCAGAGGGTCGGCCCTCCCAGCCAGAGTCCACCACCAACCACGAGACACCCGACCCGGTTATAACTGAGAATGCTGCCACATCTGCTGGGCTTGTGGGTGCTGGCGGAGCGGGAGATGGCCTCCTCTCTCCGCCTCCGGTCTCGGCTCTGTCTGGATTTCCGGAGTCGGGAACTTCTGTCTCCCCTGGACCACTCATTGGCCTGGGGACGGAGGTGGAGGGGGGTCCTGAACCGCTGGTGCCCACAGGCTCCAGTATCACAATAGAACCCAGAGAGGACTCCTCCGCCATCGATCCTGAGGGTGGGATCGTGATGGAGGCAGGACCAGCTGGCGCGGCCGGGACGTCCGCCCCACGGTGTGTGGTGGATGTGTCGGCCGCTGGCGGTGACGACCCGGAGGAGGATGGGGATTCGGTGTGTGGCACGGAGGATGACCTTGATTCCATCGCCAGTGAGGAGGTGGAGTCCCTCGTGCCTCCCACTGAATCTCCCCTTATCCTCACGACGGAACTCCGGGATTTCCTCGTGGCTTGCAGGGGTTGCCGCGATAAATTTCAGCTGGCCCTCGACCGCTGGTCGAATCTGGCGCTGATCATACAGTCCGTCCGTGCCGCCCTGAAGAAAGCGGGCAAGCGCGCGGGCGTGAAACTGGTTGAGAGGCGCCGTTTTAATGTGTTCCTCAATGGGTTGCTGGGGGAGTGGAAGGCCAGGTGCACTTCCACTCCCTCCTCACAGTGAGCTGTTGGTGACGGGTTTTAAGTACCTTTGACATGAAGATAACCATAGCCAGCCTCAACATCAACGGCAGCAGGGGGTCTCACCGCAGATTTCACAATCTCTCAGTCCTCAGGGAAGGGAGATACGCGGTGAGCTTTCTGCAGGAAACCCACACCGTTCCAGGAGACGAAGCCACCTGGAGTGGCAGGGTGGGGTCTACATGAGTCACCTCACCCCTATTTCTAGTGGGGTGGCTATCTTGTTGGCCCCGACTTTTCAGCCGGAGATCTTGGGGGTCAAGGAGCTAGTGCCGGGCCGCTTGCTCCACCTCGCCGTTCGCCTGGGTAGCGTGCCGCCCCACTTTGTGAACGTGTACGCACCCAAGCCCGGCGCGTTGCAAGCGCGCTTCTTTGAAGTGGTGTCCGCTCTCTTGAGCTCCATCGATAGCGGCGAGTGCATCATCCTCGGGGGGGATTATAACTGCACCCTCGAGGTGGGGGATCGCTCCGGTCCCCAGCGCGGCCAAGCGTCGATGGAGAAGTTGAGGGGACTGATCAGCTCCCTTAACTTGGTGGACGTCTGGCGGAATCTCCATCCCGACTCCAGCGCCTTCACGTGGAGGTCTGGAGGAGGAGGGTCGCGAATCGACCGCCTCTACTTTTCGCAGGCATACGTCTCGCGCGTCTCGGCGGCCTCCATGCGGCTGGTGCCGTGCTCGGACCACCGCCTGGTGTGGGCGGAGTTCACTCCGCTCCGCACGCGGGCGGGGTCCGCGTACTGGCACTTTAACAACCGGCTGCTGGAGGACGTGCGATTTCGGGACTCGTTCTGTCGATTCTGGGCCGACTGGAGAAGGAAGCAGGGGGGCTTCCCCTCCTTGAGGCTATGGTGGAATGTGGGCAAGACTCACATCCGCGTCTTCTGTCAGGAGTACGCGAAGGGGTCGACCAAGAGGCGGGAAGCCGAGATCGGGCGCCTTGAGGGGGAGGTGCTCGACTTGGAGTCCCGCCTCGGTCATGCCGTCGTGGACCCGGCCCTGTGGCAGGCGTACAAAGAGAAGAAGGGCGCGCTGAGGGACCTGCAGCTCATAGGGTCCCGAGGTGCGTACGTGAGGTCGCGGATCCAGATCCTGGAAGATTTGGACCGCGCCTCACCCTTCTTCTACTCGCTGGAAAAATGGCGGGTGGTCCGTAAGCAGCTCGTGGAGCTGCTGGCCGACGACGGATCTTCCATCACGGATCCGGAGGGAATGGGCCTCTTGGTCCGTACTTATTACAGTGCGTTGTTCTTTCCGGATCCGTCCAGCGAGGATGCGCGCAGAGTTTTGTGGGAGGACCTGCAGCAGGTCAGCCCGGAGGGTGCCGAAGGATTGGAGGCTCCGCTCACGTTGGCGGAGCTGACTGGCGCCCTCCACCAGCTCTCAAGGGGCAAATCCCCAGGGCTGGACGGGTTGACCGTGGAGTTCCTCAGGGCGTTCTGGGACGTCCTGGGGGACGATTACGTCCTGGGGGAAAGCCTGGCAACCGGGGAGATGCCCCTCTCGTGGCGCAGGGCGGTCATCGTCCTGCTGCCGAAGAGGGGCGATCTCCGCCTGCTTAAAAACTGGCGTCCGGTCTCCCTCCTCAGCACGGATTATAAGATCTTTGCCCGGGCTATGTCTACCCGCCTGGGCTCTGTGCTGGCCCACATGATCCACCCCGACCAGTCCTATACGGTCCCGGGCCGGTCCATCCAGAACAACATCCACCTGGTCCGGGACCTGGTCCATCTTTCCCAGAGGACTGGTCAGTCGGTCGCCTTTCTCTCCCTCGATTAGGAGAAGGCGTTCGACAGGGTGGATCATGAATACCTTTTCAGGACTCTGCGCGCTTTCGGACTCGGGCCGCATTTCGTGGCCCGGGTCCGACTTTTATACGCCGCCGCAGAGTGTCTAGTCAAAGTTAACGGGTCCTTGACGGCGCCCCTTCGCTTTGGGAGAGGAGTGTGTCAGGGATGCCCCATGTCCGGCCAATTGTATACCATCTGCGTGGAGCCCTTCCTGTGCCTGCTTCGCAGGAGGTTGACGGGATTGGCTCTGCGCGAGCCGGCCATGCGGGTCGTCCTCGCGGCTTACGCCGACGACGTGCTCCTCGCAATCACAGATCCCGTTGACTTGCGGAGGATGCGCGACTGCCAGCAGACCTTTTCTGCCGCGTCCTCCGCGAGGATCAATTGGGAGAAATGTTCCGGACTCCTGGTGGGTCAGTGGCGGGTGGACTCCCTGCCGGAGGAGATGACACCTTTTGCATGGAGCACCACGCACCTCCTCTATCTGGGAGTCCACCTTAGCCCCGCTGAGGAAGCCTGGCCGGCAAACTGGCAGGAGTTGGAGGCGAAAGTCACCGCTCGGCTGGGGCGCTGGACAGGACTGCTCCGAGTGCTTTCCTACAGGGGCCGAGCGCTGGTCATAAACCAACTGGTGGCCTCCATGCTGTGGTACCGGTTGGTCACTTTGGCCCCACCCCCTGTATTTGCCACCAAGATCCAGAAGAAACTCGTCGATTTCTTCTGGGGCAAGAGGAAACACTGGGTCTCTGCCGCGGTCCTGAGTCTCCCGATTGAGGAGGGCGGCCAGTCGCTGGTGTGCGTCCGCACCCAGGCTGCGACTCTCCGCCTTCGGACCCTGCAGAGATACCTGTACGTCGAGCGTCCTCCCAGATGGTGTGCGCTGGCGACGTATTTTTTCCGCCAGTGTCACTGCCTTCAAGACGACACGCAGCTCCCGGTGGAGTCCGTTAGCCGCGCCTCTCTGAGGGAGTTGCCTGTCTTTTACCGGGACCTATTCCGAGTCTGGAACATGGTCGCCTCCAGTCAGAGCGCTCCCCCGCTCGGCTGTCCGGGCGGCTGACTCCGGGGACGGTCCGGCGGACGGAGGAGTAGCCGAAACCCCCGGGACGCCCCTCACTGCAGGTGGCGAGGGGGCTCGGGAGTGCGGAGCGATCCCGGCCGAGCTGACCCCCGCTCGGCCGGAACTGCTCATCGGACCCAGGCCCCGAAACCCTCCTCGGGAGCCGGTCACGCACAACCCGAGCCGCCTCTTGGAAATGCCCTCCGTTCCATTCCAATCGGCGTGGAGGGGTTTCCTGTACGGGCTGCTCCTGCACACTCTCCACTTCCTCGCCCTCGTCAGCCAGCCGGACACGCCCTGGCGGTCCGCGTTGCCATCTGGCGGTGAGGAGAAACCCCAATGGAGGTCTCTCTACGCGGGAGTCTTCCCCCTTTACATCGGGGACCTGGGGTGGAGGGTGTTGCACAGGGCAGTCCCGTGCAATAGACTTTTAAGTAGGTTCACGGACTCCCAGGCTGCCTGTACTTTCTGCGGCCTGGACGAGTCCGTGTTCCACATATATACGGAGTGTGCGAGGTTGCAGCCCCTATTTGAGTATATGAAGGGGCTGCTCCTCAAATTCTGGCTGCACTTCAGTCCCACGCTCCTGATCTTTGGGCACCCGGTGCGGAGGGGCTTGGGCCGGGAGGAGGATCTCCTCGTCGGTCTGCTCCTGGGCCTGGCCAAGGTGGCAATTCACAGGTCCCGGTTGTGGGCCGTCGGGGGGGTCCGTCCTCCCGATTGCCTGCCCCTCCTCCGCGGTTACGTTCGCGCCCGGGTGTCCCTGGAGAAGGAGCATGCGGTGCCCACCGGTACGCTTGAGGCCTACCGCGACGGTGGGCACCGCAGGACTGGAGTGCATCGTTGACGCCGAGACTGGCATTATAATTTGAGTTTTTTTTTGCTTATTTATCTGGTTTTAATAAAGTTATTTTAAAACTGTAAATATGTCTATAAGGGGGGCCTGAGGAATAAAGGCCACCTAAAAAAAAAAATGGGGGTTCGATACAGAGTAAAGCTCCCTAAAGAAAATAAAACGGGGGTTAGATACAGAGTAAAGCTCCCTCTACACTGTCCATGCAAACACTCCCAGGACATTCAAGCCACTCCTCCCACTCCTGAGACAGGGAATTTGCTGAACAGAAAGAGTAGTCGGGCAGGGAATAGAGGCTCCAGCCAAATGCTGGGCCTGTAATCACAGTGCAGGAATGTTTGGTGAGGGAGAGAAGCAGACTTGAGCAAAGTACAGAAAGCGTGTGTGTGTGTCTGACTGCTCTGAGCAGCATTTCCAGTCCAGGACATTGAACAGGCACTGACATCTGGTGGTGCACACCAGTACTGCAGGTTAATTTGTTCAAGCTGCTCCCGCTGAACAGTAAAGTAAGAGAAAGTTCCCTATTCTCCAGCAAGACTGAAGCAGCAGTAAAACAGAGTGCTGCTGGGCTGTCTTGAAAAGAAACCAGTGTATGCTCTTTATACCACTGCTCAGTAACAGCAGCAATGCATTCCCCACAGTCCTCACCCTATCCTATTCCCACCAGGGTCTCTCTCACTCTCTCCACCCAGCTCCCACTCTCCACCAGGGTCTCTCTCTCTCTCCCTCCACCCTCTCCATTCCCCACCAGGGTCTCTCTCTCTCTCCCTCCACCCTCTCCATTCCCCACCAGGGTCTCTCTCTCTCCCCCTCCACCCTCTCCATTCCCCACCAGGGTCTCTCTCTCTCTCTCTCCCTCCACCCTCTCCATTCCCCACCAGGGTCTCCCTCTCTCTCTCCACCCAGCTCCCACTCTCCACCAGGGTCTCTCTCTCTCTCCCTCCACCCTCTCCATTCCCCACCAGGGTCTCTCTCTCTCTCCCTCCACCCTCTCCATTCCCCACCAGGGTCTCTCTCTCTCCCCCTCCACCCTCTCCATTCCCCACCAGGGTCTCTCTCTCTCTCTCCCTCCACCCTCTCCATTCCCCACCAGGGTCTCTCTCTCTCTCCCTGCACCCTCTCCATTCCCTACCAGGGTCTTTCTCTCTCTCCCTCCACCCTCTCCATTCCCTACCAGGGTCTCTCTCTCTCTCCCTGCACCCTCTCCATTCCCCACCAGGGTCTCTCTCTCTCTCTCCCTGCACCCTCTCCATTCCTACCAGGGTCTTTCTCTCTCTCCCTCCACCCTCTCCATTCCCCACCGGGGTCTCTCTCTCTCTCTCCCTCCACCCTCTCCATTCCCTACAGGGTCTTTCTCTCTCTCCCTCCACCCTCTCCATTCCCTACCAGGGTCTCTCTCTCTCTCTCCCTCCACCCTCTCCATTCCCCCACCAGGGTCTCTCTCTCTCTCCCTGCACCCTCTCCATTCCCACCAGGGTCTCTCTCTCTCTCTCCCTCCACCCTCTCCATTCCCCACCAGGGTCTCTCTCTCTCTCCCTGCACCCTCTCCATTCCCTACCAGGGTCTTTCTCTCTCTCCCTCCACCCTCTCCATTCCTACCAGGGTCTCTCTCTCTCTCTCCCTCCACCCTCTCCATTCCCCACCAGGGTCTCTCTCTCTCTCTCTCCCTCCACCCTCTCCATTCCCACCAGGGTCTCTCTCTCTCTCTCTCCTCCACCCTCTCCATTCCCTACCAGGGTCTCTCTCTCTCTCCCTCCACCCTCTCCATTCCCTACCAGGGTCTCTCTCTCTCTCCACCCAGCTCCCACTCTCCATCCTCTCCATTCCCCACCAGGGTCTCTCTCTCTCTCTCCCTCCACCCTCTCCATTCCCCACCAGGGTCTCTCTCTCTCTCTCTCCCTCCACCCTCTCCATTCCCCACCAGGGTCTCTCTCTCTCTCACCCTGCACCCTCTCCATTCCCTACCAGGGTCTTTCTCTCTCTCCCTCCACCCTCTCCATTCCCTACCAGGTCTCTCTCTCTCTCCACCCAGCTCCCACTTTCCACCCTCTCCATTCCCCACCAGGGTCTCTCCCTCCACCATCTCCATTCCCTACCAGGGTCTCTCTCTCTCTCCACCCAGCTCCCACTCTCCATCCTCTCCATTCCCACCAGGGTCTCTCCTCCACCATCTCCATTCCCCACCAGGGTCTCTCTCTCTCCTCCACCCTCTCATCCCCACCAGGGTCTCTCTCTCTCCCCCTCCACACTCTCCATTCCCCACCAGGGTCTCTCTCTCTCTCCCTCCACCCTCTCCATTCCCCACCAGGGTCTCGCTCTCTCTCCCTCCACACTCTCCATTCCCACCAGGGTCTCTCTCTCTCTCCCTCCACCATCTCCATA
>NC_090373.1:211196927-211200063 GCF_036365525.1 Heterodontus francisci | reverse complement strand
CCCCCCTCTCTCTCTCTCCATCCCCCCCCTCTCTCTCTCTCCATCCCCCCCTCTCTCTCTCCATCCCCCCCTCTCTCTCTCCATCCCCCCCCTCTCTCTCTCCATCCCCCCTCTCTCTCTCTCTCCATCCCCCCCCCTCTCTCTCTCCATCCCCCCCCTCTCTCCTCTCTCCATCCCCCCCCCTCTCTCTCTATCCACCCCCCCCCTCTCTCTCTCTCTATCCATCCCCCCCTCTCTCTCTCTCTCTCCATCCACCCCCTCTCTCTCTCTCCATCCACCCCCTCTCTCTCTCTCTCATCCACCCCCTCTCTCTCTCTCATCCACCCCCCTCTCTCTCTCTCCATCCACCCCCTCTCTCTCTCTCTCTCTCCATCCACCCCTCTCTCTCTCTCTCTCTCTCTCCCCATTCCCCCCTCTCTCTCTCTCTCTCTCTCTCCATCCCCCCCTCTCTCTCTCTCTCTCCATCCCCCCCTCTCTCTCTCTCCATCCCCCCCTCTCTCTCTCTCTCCATCCCCCCCTCTCTCTCTCTCCCATCCCCCCCTCTCTCTCTCTCCATCCCCCCCTCTCTCTCTCTCCATCCCCCCCCTCTCTCTCTCTCCATCCCCCCCTCTCTCTCTCTCTCTCTCCATCCCCCCCTCTCTCTCTCTCTCCATCCCCCCCCTCTCTCTCTCTCTCCATCCCCCCCTCTCTCTCTCCATCCCCCCCTCTCTCTCTCTCTCCATCCCCCCCTCTCTCTCTCTCCATCCCCCCCCTCTCTCTCTCTCCATCCCCCCCCTCTCTCTCTCTCTCTCATCCCCCCCCTCTCTCTCTCTCTCCATCCCCCCCTCTCTCTCTCTCCATCCCCCCCTCTCTCTCTCTCTCTCCATCCCCCCCTCACTCTCTCTCTCCATCCCCCCCTCTCTCTCTCCATCCCCCCCTCTCTCTCTCCATCCCCCCCTCTCTCTCTCTCCATCCCCCCCTCTCTCTCTCTCCATCCCCCCTCTCTCTCTCTCCATCCCCCCCTCTCTCTCTCTCCATCCCCCTCTCTCTCTCCATCCCCCCCTCTCTCTCTCTCATCCTCCCTCCTCCCTCTCTCTCTCTCTCTCCATCCCCGCCTCTCTCTCTCTCTCTCCATCCCCGCCTCTCTCTCTCTCTCTCCATCCCCGCCTCTCTCTCTCTCTCCATCCCCCCCTCTCTCTCTCTCTCCATCCCCCCTCTCTCTCTCTCTCCATTCCCCCCCTCTCTCTCTCTCTCCATCCCCCCCTCTCTCTCTCTCCATCCCCCCCTCTCTCTCTCTCCATCCCCCCCTCTCTCTCTCTCCATCCCCCCCTCTCTCTCTCTCTCTCCATCCCCCCCTCTCGCTCGCTCTCTCCATCCCCCCTCTCTCTCTCTCTCTCCATCCCCCCCTCTCTCTCTCTCTCTCCATCCCCCCCTCTCTCTCTCTCTTCCATCCCCCCTCTCTCTCTCTCTCCATCCCCCCCTCTCTCTCTCTCTCCATCCCCCCCTCTCTCTCTCTCTCCATCCCCCCCTCTCTCTCTCTCCATCCCCCCCTCTCTCTCTCCATCCCTACCTCTCCCCCTCTCTCTCTCTCTCTCTCCATCCCCCCCTCTCTCTCACTCTCCAACCCCCCCCTCTCTCTCACTCTCCAACCCCCCCTCTCTCTCTCTCTCCATCCCCCCCCTCTCTCTCTCTCCATCCCCCCCCCTCTCTCTCTCTCTCCATCCCCCCCCCTCTCGCTCTCTCTCCATCCCCCCCTCTCTCTCTCTCTCCATCCCCCCCTCTCTCTCTCTCTCCATCCCCCCCCTCTCACTCTCTCTCCATCCCCCCCTCTCTCTCTCTCTCCATCCCCCCCCTCTCTCTCTCTCTCCATCCCCCCCCTCTCTCTCTCTCTCCATCCCCCCCTCTCTCTCTCTCTCCATCCCCCCCTCTCTCTCTCTCTCCATCCCCCCCTCTCTCTCTCTCTCCATCCCCCCCCTCTCTCTCTCTCTCATCCCCCCCTCTCTCTCTCTCACCATCCCCCCCACTCTCTCCTCTCTCCATCCCCCCCTCTCTCCCTCTCTCCATCCCCCCCTCTCTCCCTCTCTCCATCCCCCCCTCTCTCTCTCTCTCCATCCCCCCCTCTCTCTCTCTCTCCATCCCCCCCCTCTCTCTCTCTCCATCCCCCCCTCTCTCTCTCTCCATCCCCCCCTCTCTCTCTCTCCATCCCCCCCTCTCTCTCACTCTCCATCCCCCCCTCTCTCTCACTCTCCATCCCCCCCTCTCTCTCACTCTCCATCCCCCCCTCTCTCTCACTCTCCATCCCCCCCTCTCTCTCACTCTCCATTCCCCCACTCTCTCTCACTCTCCATTCCCCCACTCTCTCTCTCTCTCTCTCCATCCCCCCCCTCTCTCTCCATTCCCCTACTCTCTCTCTCTCTCTCCATTCCCCTACTCTCTCTCTCTCTCTCCATCCCCCCCCTCTCTCTCTCTCCATCCCCCCCTCTCTCTCTCTCTCCATCCCCCCCCTCTCTCTCTCTCTCCATCCCCCCCCTCTCTCTCTCCATCCCCCCCTCTCTCTCTCCATCCCCCCCTCTCTCTCTCCATCCCCCCCTCTCTCTCTCCATCCCCCCCTCTCTCTCTCTCCATCCCCCCCTCTCTCTCTCTCCATCCCCCCCTCTCTCTCTCCATCCCCCCCTCTCTCTCTCCATCCCCCCCTCTCTCTCTCCATCCCCCCCTCTCTCTCTCTCTCCATCCCCCCCCTCTCTCTCTCTCTCCATCCCCACCTCTCTCTCTCTCTCTCTCTCCATCCCCACCTCTCTCTCTCTCTCTCTCCATCCCCACCTCTCTCTCTCTCTCTCCATCCCCACCTCTCTCTCTCTCTCTCTCCATCCCCCCCCTCTCTCTCTCTCTCTCCATCCCCACCTCTCTCTCTCACTCCATCCCCACCTCTCTCTCTCTCTCTCCATCCCCCCCTCACTCTCTCTCTCTCCATCCCCCCCTCACTCTCTCTCTCTCCATCCCCCACTCTCTCTCTCTCTCTCCATCCCCCACTCTCTCTCTCTCTCTCCATCCCCCACTCTCTCTCTCTCTCCATCCCCCACTCTCTCTCTCTCTCTCACCAACCCCCACTCTCTCTCTCTCTCTCTCCATCCCCCCCCTCTCTCTCCATCCCCCCCTC
>NC_090373.1:211161927-211191927 GCF_036365525.1 Heterodontus francisci | reverse complement strand
GAGTGATGGTGACCATGAAACGACCAGATTGTTGTAAAAACCCATCTGGTTCACGAATGCCCTTCAGGGGAGGAAATCTGCCATCCTTACCTGGTCTGGCCTACATGGTGAGTCCAGACCCACAGCAATGTGGTTGACTCTTAACTGCCCTCTAAAATGGCCCAGCAAGACGCTTGGTTAAGCGAAGTTAGGAATTGGCATTAAACACTGGCCTTGCCTGTGAATACATTTTTTAAAACTGACTCTGTCCTGCTGTCCAATACCTCCTCCCACCCCTGTCCACTGATTCCCTCCCAAGAAAGCCAGAGATATTTCAGTGAGCTGCCTTTCAACACTCCTGTTCGGTTGCTATAATTAGAGGCAGCAGTGAGACTTCACAAGGGCCTTGGTATAAATAGTCAGCTCTTGACGTGCTGACCATTTCTGGAGAGTTCCAATCAGCCCAACACACTCTGTGAATGGGCTGGAAGCTGGCTGATATGAATGGGGACTGTTCAAACCAGTGCAGAACCTCCACACTGCAATCCCAAATGTTAGAGAAAAAAACTGGCATCAACGAAGCTCCTTCTACCACATCGTGATGTCCCTCAGCACTTTCCAGCTGCTGAATACTTTTTGAAGTGTAGTCACTGTTGCAATGTAGGAAACATGGCAGCCAATTTGCACACAGCAAGATCCCACAAACAGCAATGTGATAAATGATCAGTTTTAGCAATGTTGATTGAAGGGTAAATATCGGACAGGACATGTGGAAAACTCTCGTGCCCTGTTTTCAAGAGCAGCAGAAGGTCTTGTACATCTATCTGACGGCACACAGGGAAGCGCTCCCTCCGCCCCACCCCGCCGACGGGACAGCTCTCCGTCCCGCCCTGCCCCTCAACTCAGTAGCAATAGCTAACGCAAACTGTAACATGGATAATAACAAACGTCATTCTTCAAGTCTATATCAGAGAAGCCGGTTAGTAAAGATCATCGGGCTATGGTTATTGCACACATTACTGAGCTGCAGAATTTCTGCAATGGTTTAACACCAAGTAGCTTCAGTCCAGAAAATGCATCTACTGCCCATCCTCGGTCTGGCAGAGTTGCTGACTCACCTTTGCATTGACCAGGGTCCATGTCATTGTCATACAATCGAGGCGGTGGATGTCATTGGAAAAGCAGTCAGCCTATGTAAACACATGAAACGTGTTAGACACATGCAAGAAGACAGATACATTTAATATAGAACAAAGAGATTAGCTTTGGTCTTCATATCATGAAGAGGATATAGAGACATTGGAGAAAGTGCAAAACAAATTGACAAGGTTGATGCCAGAAATGAGATGTTATAATTATTAGGAAAGATTAAACAGGCTGGGGCTCTTGTTAGAATTGAGAAGGTTGAGGGGTGACCTGATAGAGTTCTTTAAGATCATGAAGGTATTTGATAAGGTACAAAGATGTTCCAACTTATGGGAAAACCAGAACTAGGAGTCATAAATATGTCAATAATAAATCCAAATGGGGAATTCTGAAGAAACCTCTTTATCCAGAGAGTGGTGAGAATGTGGAACTCACTACCACAGAGAGTGGTTGAGGCCAATAGGAGAGGCAATTAAGGTGAAACTGAACAACCACATGAAGGGGATCGGAACAGAAAGGCATGCTGATAGGACAAGATGAAGTAGGGGTGAGAGGTGTGTGGAGTCCAAGCACGAGCCCAGACCAGTTGGGCCGAATGGCTGGTTTCTGTGCTGTACATGCCATGCAATTCTGTGCAACAGCAAATTTTTTTTAATTCATTTATGGGAGGGGGCGTCGCTGGCTAAGCCAGCATTTATTGCCCATCCCTAAATGCCCTCGAGAAGGAGGTGGTGAGCTGCCTTCTTGAACCACTGCAATCCATGTGGGGTAGGTACACCCACAGTGCTGATAGGAAGGGAGTTCCAGGATTTTGACCCAGCGACAGTGAAGGAACAGCAATATAGTTCCAAGTCAGGATGGTGTGTGGCTTGGAGGGGATCTTGCAGGTGGTGGTGTTCCTATGCACCTGTTGCCTTTGTCCTTCTCGGTGGTAGAGGTCGAGGGTTTGGAAGGTGCTGTTGAAGGAGCCTTGGTGCGTTGCTGCAGTGCATCTTGTAGATGGTACACACTGCTGCCACTGTGCATCGGTAGTGGAGGGAGTGAATGTTAGTGGATGGGGTGCCTGGACGGTGTCGAGCTTCTTGAGTGTTGTTGGAGCTGCACCCATCCAGGCGAGCGGAGAGTATTCCATCACACTCCTGACTTGTGCCTTGTAGATGGTGGACAGGCTTTGGGGAGTCAGGAGGTGAGTTACTTACCGCAGGATTCCCAGCCTCTGACCTGCTCTTGTAGCCACGGTATTTATATGACTACTCCAGTTCAGTTTCTGGTCAACGGTAACCCCCGAGGATGTTGATAGTGGGGGACTCAGCGATGGTAATACCATTGAATGCCAACGGGAGATGGTCACTGCCTGGCACTTGTGGCGCGAATGTTACTTGCCACTTAGCAGCCCAAGCCTGGATATTGTCCAGGTCTTAGTGGATTTCTACACTAACTGCTTCAGTATCTGCACAATATTCAGCAACATTCGCGACTCCTCAATCATCAGCGAACATCCCCACTTCTGACCTTATGATTGAAAGATCAGTGATGAAGCAGCTGAAGATGGTTGGGCCTAGGACACTACCCTGAGGAATACCTGCAGTGATGTCCTGGAGCTCAGATGATTGACCTCCAACAACCACAACCATCTTCCTTTGTGCGAGGTATGACTCCCAAGCAGCAGAGATTTTTCCCGATTCCCACTGACTCCAGTTTTGCTCAGGGCTCCTTGATGCCATACTCGGTCAAATGCTGCCTTGATGTCAAGGGCAGTCACTCTCACCTCACTTCGAGTCAGCTTTTTTAGCTATGTTTGAACCAAGGCTGTAATTTGGTCAGGAGCTGAGTGGCCCTGGCGGAACCCAAACCGAGTGTCACTGAGCAGGTTATTGCTAAGCAAGTGCTGTTTGAGTGCACTGTCAACGACACCTTCCATCAGTTTACTGGTCATCGATAAAAGATTGATGGGGTGGTAATTGGCCGGGTTGGATTTGTCCTGCTTTTTGTGTACAGGACATACCTGGGCAATTTTCCACATTGCTGGGTAGATGCCAGTGTTGTAGCTGTACTGGAACAGCTTGGCTAGGGGTTCGGCAAGTTCTGGAGCACAGGTCTTCAGTACTATTGCCGGAATGTTGTCAGGGCCCATAGCCTTTGCAGTATCCAGTGCCTTCAGTCGTTTCTTGATATCACGTGGAGTGAATTCGATTGGCTGACGACTGGCATTTGTAATGCTGGGGACTTCAGGGGGAGGCAGAGATGGATCATCAACTCGGCACTTCTGGCTGAAGATTGTTGCAAATGCTTCAGCCTTATCTTTCGCACTGATGTGCTGGGCTCCGCCATCATTGAGGATGGGGATATTTGTGGAGCCACCTCCTCCAGTTTGTTGTTTAATTGTCCACCACCATTCACGGCTGGATGTGGCAGGACTGCGGAGCTTAGATCTGATCCGTTGGTTATGGGATCGCTTAGCTCTGTCTATCGCATGCTGCTTACGCAGTTTGAAACGCAGATAGTCCTGAGTTGTAGCTTCACCAGGTTGACACCTCATTTTGAGGTATGCCTGGTGCTGCTCCTGGCATGCCCTCCTGCACTCTTCATTGAACCAGGGTTGGTCTCCTGGTTTGATGGTAATGGTAGAGTGGGGGATATGCCGGACCATGAGGTTACAGATTGTGGTTGAGTACAATTCTGCTGCTGCTGATGGCCCACAGCGCCTCATGGATGCCCAGGTTTGCATTGCTAGATGTGTTCAAAATCTATCCCATTTAGCACGGTGACAGTGCCACACAACACAATGGACGGTATCCTCAATGTGAAGGCGGGACTTCGTCTCCACAAGGACTGTGCGGTGGTCACTCCTACCAATACTGTCATGGACAGAAGCATCTGCGGCAGACAGATTGGTGAGGACGAGGTCAAGTATGTTTTCCCCTCGTGTTGGTTTCCTCACCACCTGCCGCAGACCCAGTCTAGCAGCTATGTCCTTTAAGACTCGGCCAACTCAGTCAGTAGTGGTGCTACCGAGCCACTCTTGGTGATGGACATTGAAGTCCCCCACCCAGAGGTAATTCTGCACCCTAGCCTTTTGTGACCTTGCCACCCTCAGTGCTTCCTCCAAGTGGTGTTCAACATGGAGGAGTACTGACTCATCAGCCGAGGGAGGGCAGTAGGTGGTAATCAGTAGGAGGTTACCTTGCCCATGTTTGACCTGATGCCATGAGACTTCATGGGGTCTGGAGTCGATGTTGAGGACTCCCAGGGCAACTCACTCCCTACTGTATATCACTGTGCCACCACCTCTGCTGGGTCTGTCCTGCCGGTAGGACAGGACATACCCGGGGATGGTGATGGCAGTGTCTGGGACATTGTCTGTAAGGTATGATTCCGTGAGTACGACTATGTCAAACTACTCTCTGGGACAGTTCTCCCAACTTTGGCATAAGCCCCCAGATGTTAGTAAGGAGGACTTTGCAGGGTCGACAGGGCTGGGTTTGCCGTTGTCATTTCCGGTGCCTCGGTCGATGCCGGGTGGTCCGTCCGGTTTCATTCCTTTTTATTGATTTCGTAGTGGTTAGGTACAACTGAGTGTCTTGCTAGGCCATTTCAGAGGGCATGTAAGAGTTAACCATATTGCTGTAGCTCTGGAGTCACATGTAGGCCAGACCAGGTAAGGACAGCAGATTTCCTTCCCCAAAGGACATTAGTGAACCAGATGGGTTTTTACAACAATCGACAATGGTTTCATGGTCACCATTAGACTAGCTTTTAATTCCAGATTTATTAATTAAATTCAAATTCCACCTTCTGCTGTGGTGGTATTCGAACCCACGTCCCCAGAGAAATACCCTGGGTCACTAGTCCAGTGATAATACCACTACGCCACAGCCTACCCTATACCACTACACCACGTGGAGTGAATCAAATTGGCTGAAGACTGGCATCTATGATGCTGGGGACCTCAGGAGGAGGCCGAGATGGATCATCCACTCGGCCCTTCTGGGTGAAGATTGTTGTAATTGCTTCTGCCGTATCTTTTGAACTGATGTGCTGGGCTCCCCCATCATTGAGGATGGGGATATTTGTGGAGCCTCCTCCTCCAGTACGATTAGAACAACTCAGCATGGTTTTACTAAAGGGGGATCCTGTTTGACAAATTCATGAGTGTTTTTTGAGGATGTAACTAGTAGGGTAGATAAAGGGGAACCAGTAGATATAGTATACCTGGATTTCCAAAAGGCATTTGATAAGGTGCCACACAAAAGATTAACAGGCAAGATAAGGGCTCATTGAGTTGGGGTAACATTATGTGTGGATAGAGGATTGGTTAACAGATAGGAAGTAGAGAGTGGGCATAAATGGGGCATTTTCAAGTTGGCAGGCAGTGAATAGCAGGGTGCCACAAGCATCAGTGCTGGGGCCTCAGCTATTCACACTCTATATTAATGACTTGGATGAAGAGACAAATGTATTTAATGTTTTTATTTCAGATTTCCAGCATCTGCAGTATTTTGCTTTTATTATAGTAATGTATCTAAGTTTGCTGATGATACAAAGCTTGGTGGAAAGGTAAGATGCGGGGAAGACAGAGGCTACAAAGAGATATAGACAGGCCAAGTAAGTGGGCAACAAGATGGCAAATGGAGTATAATGTAGGGAAGTGTGTAGTTGTTCACTTTGGTCCTAAAAATAAAGAAGCAGAATTTTTTTTAAAAGGTGTGTAACTGGTAAGTGTTGATGTTGAGAGACTTGGGGGTACTCGTACAAGGAACGCACAAAGTTAACATGCAGGTGCAGCAAGCGATGAGGAAGGCAAATGGCATGTTGCTTTTTTTTTGCAAGGGGATTGGAGTACAGGAATAAATGAAGTCTGACTAAAATTGTGCAGGGCTTTGGTGAGACCACACCTGGAATACTGAGTGCAGTTTTGGTCTCCACATTTAAGGATATACTTGCACTGGAGGTGGTGCAGTGAAGATTTACTAAATTGGTCGCTGGGACGAGGGGGTTGTCCTACGATGAGAGGCTGTGTAAATTGGGCCTGTATTCTCTGGGGTTTAGAAGAATGAGAGGTGATCTAATTGAGACATACAAGATTGCGAAAGGGCTTGATAGGGAAGAAGCTGAGAGATTGTTCCCACTGGTTGGGGAATCTAGAACACGGGGACACAGTCTCAGGATAAGGAGCCAATCATTCAGGACTGAGCTGAGGAGAAATTACTTCACTCAAAGGGTTGTGAATCTTTGGAATTCTCTACCCCAGAGGGTTGTGGATGATCAATCATTGAATATATTTAAGGCTGGGATATGGAGATTTTTGGTCTTGCAGGGAATCAAGGGATATGGGGAGCAGGCAGGAAAGTGGAATTGAAGCCCAAGATCAGCCATGGTCATATTGAATGGCAGAGCAGGCTGGACAGGCCATATAGTCTACTTCTGCTCTTATTTCTTGTTAGTTGTTTAATTGTCCACCACCATTCACGACTGGATGTGGTAGGACTGCAGAGCTTAGATCGGATCCATTGGTTGTGCGATCGTTAAGCTCCGTCCATCGCGTTCTGTTTACGCTGTCTGAAATGCAAGTAGTCCTGCGTTGTAGCTTCACCAGGTTGACACCTCATTTTGTGGTATGCCTGGTGCTGCTCCTGGCATGCCCTCCTGCACTCTTCACTGAACCAGGGTTGATCCCCGGCTTGATGGAAATAGAATCATAGAAAGTTTAAGACACAGAAAGAGGCCTCTTAGCCCATTGCGTCTGTGCCGGCCTATAAACGAGCCACCTGTTCTAATCCCAATTTCCAGCATTTGGTCCGTAGCCCTGCAGATTACGGCATTTGAGATGCATATCCAGATTCCTTTTGAATGAGTTGAGGGTCTCTGCTTCAACTACCCTTTCAGGCAGTGAGTTCCAGACCCCCTCCACCCTCTGGATGGAAAAAGCTTTTCCTCATCTCCCCTCTAGTCTTTCTACCAATCACTTTAAACCTATGCCCCCTCGTCACTGACCTCTCTGCTAAGGTGAATAGACCCTTCACCTCCACTCTATCCAGGCCCCCTCAAATCTTTGAACATTTCAATCAGATCTCCCCATCAGCCTCCTCTGTTCCAAGGAGAATTACCCCAGCCTATCCAATCTTTCTTCATAGCTGCATTTTTCCAGCCCTGGCAACATCCTCGTTAATCTCCTCTGTACCCTCTCTAGTACAATTACATCCTTTCTGTAATGAGGTGACCAGAACTGCACACAGTTCTCAATTGGTGGCCTAACCAATGAGTTATACAGTTCCAGCATCTTGTATTCTATACCTCAACTAATAAAGGAAAGGATTCCATCTGCCTTCTTAACCACCTTATCAACTTGTCCTGCTACCTTCAGGGAACTGTGGACGTTCACTCCAAGGTCCCTCACTTCCTCTACACTTCTCCGTATTTTCCCATTAATTCTGTACTCCTTTGCCTTGTCTGACCTCCGCATATGCATCACCTCACACTTCTCCAGGTTGAATTCCATTTGCTACTTTTCTGCCCATATGACCAGACCATCAATATCTTCCAGCAGCCTACAGCTATCCTCCTTGCTATCCACCACACGGCCAATCTGTGTTTTTTTTTAAAATTCATTCATGGGATTTGGGCGTCACTGGCTAGGCCAGCATTCATTGCTCATCCCTAATTGTCCTTGAGCAGGAGGTGGGGAGCTGCCTTCTTGAGCCACTGCAGTTGGGAGGTAGGTAGGTCTGCAAACGTCTTGATCATGCCCTCTACATTTACGTCCAAGTCATTTATATATACACACCACAAAAAGCAGGGGACCCAGTACTGAGCCCTGGGGAATGCCACTGGAAAGAACCCGCCAGTCAGTAAAACATCCGTCAACAATTGCCCTTTGTTTCCTGTTACTGAGCCAATTTTGTATCCATCTTGCTGCAATTCTCTGGATCCCTTGGGATTTTATTTTTTTTAACCAGTCTGCCATGCGGGACCTTGTCAAAAGCCTTGCTAAAATCCATGTAGACCACATCAACTGCACTACCCTCATCTATCTTGTTACTACTTCAAAAAATACGATCAAGTTGGTCAAACAAGATCGTCCCTTAACAAATCCATGCTGACTATCCTTGATTAACCTGTGCCTTTCTAAGTGACAGTTTATCCTGTCTCTCAGAATAGATTCCAATAATTTGCCTACTACTGAGGTTAGACTGACTGGCCTGTAATTATTCAGTCTATCCATTGCTCCCTTTTTAAACAGAGGTACAACGTTAGCAGTTCTCCAATCCTCCGGCACCACACCTGTATCCAGTGAAGACTGGAAAATGATGGTCAGACCCTCTGCTATTTCCTCTCTTGCTTCTTTGAACAGCCTAGGATACATTTCATCTGGTCCTGGTGATTTTTCAACTTTCAAGGATGCTAATCCCATTAATACTTCCTCTCTCTCTATGCTTATCACATCCAATACTTCACACTCTTCCTCAACTACAATATCTGCATCGTCCCCCTCTTTTGTGAAGGCAGGCGCAAACTATTCATTAAGAACCACACCAACATCTTCCGCCCCTACACCTAGGTTACCTTTTTGGTCTTTTATGGGCCCTACTCTCCTCAGTTATTTATCCTCTTACTCTTTAAGGTATTGATAAAACATCTTTGGGTTCACATTGATTTTCCTTGCCAATAGTCTTTCATGCCCTCTCTTTGCTTTCCTAATTTCCTTTTTGATTTCACCCCTCCACTTTCTATACTCCTCTCGGCTTTCTGTAGTATTGAGTTCTCTGTGTCGGACATAAGCTTTCCTTTTCTGCTTTATCTTACCCCGTGAGCTCCTTGACATTCATGGAGCTCTAGATTTGGCCGTCTCACCCTTTTTCTTTGTGGGAACAGGTTTACTCTGAATCTCCCCTTTGAATGCCTCCCACTGTTCTGACACTGATTTACCCTCAAGTAGCTGTTTCCAGGCCACTTACTCGAAATCACTCCTCGGTTTAGTAAAATTGGCCTTGCCCCAATTGAGAACTCTAACTCCTGTTCTATCTCTGTCCTTTTCTATAATTGTTAAAACTGATTGAATTATGATCACTACCACCAAAATGCTCTCCCACTGCCACTCCTTCCACCTGCCCATCTCCATTTCCTAAAACCAAGTCTAAAACTGCACCCTCTCTTGTTGGACTTGCTACATACTGGGCAAAAAGATTCTCCTGAATGCACCTCAAGAATTCTGCTCCCTCAATTCCTTTCACACTAAAACTATCCCAGTTAATATTGGGGTAGTTAAAATCCCCGACTATTACTGCCCTATTTTTCTTGCATTTGGTAGGGACAGTGGGGGGGGGGGGAAAGAAGATATGCCGCACTATGAGGTTACAGATTGTGGTTGAGTACAACTCTGTCGCTGCCGATGGCTCACAGTGCCTCATGGATGCCCAGTTTTGTGTTGCTAGATCTGTTCAAAAACTACCCCATTTAGCACAGTGGTAGTGCTACACAATACGATGGAGAGTATCCTCAATGCGAAGATGGGACTGTCGTCTCCATAAGGACTGTGCGGTGGTCACTCCTACCACTAGTCATGGACAGATGCATCTGCGACAGGCAGACTGGCGCCATTTTTCCCTCTTGTTGGTTCCCTCACCACCTGCCGCAGACCCAATCACGCAGCTATGTCCTTTTGGACTCAGCAAGCTGAGTCAGTAATGGTGCTACCGAGCCACTCTTGGTGATGGACATTGAAGTCCCCCACCCAGAGGTAATTCTGCACCCTTGCCACTCTCATTGCTTCCTCCAAGTGGTGTTCAACATGAAGGAGTACTGATTCATCAGCTGAGGGAGCAGTAGGTGGTAATCTGCAGGAAGTTTACTTGCCCATGTTTGACCGAATCGACCACAGTCGCTGTTGAGGATACCCAGGGTAACTCCCTCCCAACTGTATACCACTGTGCTGCCACCTCTGCTGGGTCTGTCCTGTCGGTGGGACAGGACATACACAGGGATGGTGATGCTAATGGCAGTGTCTGGGACATTGTCTGTAAGGTATGATTCCATGAGTATGACTATGTCAGGCTGCTGCTTGACTGGTCTGTGGGACAGCTCTCCCAACTTTGGCAGATGTTAGTAAGGAAGACTTTGCAGGGTCGACAGGGCTGGGTTTGCCATTGTCATTTCCGGTGCCTAAATCAATGTCGAGTGGTCCGTCCGGTTTCATTCCTTATTGACTTTGTAGTGGTTTGATACAACTGAGTGGCTTGCTCGGCCATTTTAGATGGCATTCAAGAGTCAACCACATTAACTACCTCACATGTAGGCCAAACCAGGTGAGGACGGCAGATTTCCTTCCCTAAAGGACATTAGTGAACCAGTTGGGTTTTTACAACAATCGACAATGGTTTCATGGTCACCATTATTGAGGCTAACCTTTTATTCCAGATTTATTTAATTAACTGAATTTAAATTTCCCAGCTGCTGTGGTGGGATTTGAACTCATGGCTCTGGATCATTACTCCAAACCTATGGATTACTGTCTACTCTGCTACCGTTTCCAAAAAACAACTGCTTGTGATTCCTAGTGAGTTCTCTACACACGAGTCTCTGGACATAGGACTGCAAGCACTGCTCTGTATGTAGCAGAAAACGCAGCAATTACGGCACAGAAAGCCACCATTCGGCCCATCATATCTCTGCCAGCCAATAAGGAGCTGTTCAGCCTAATCCCACTTTCCAGCTTTTGGTTCCTAGCCCTGTAGATTACAGAACTTCAACTGTATACCGAAGTGTTAGTTTTTTTTTAAAAATGCGATGAGGGTTTCTGCCTCTACCATCCTTTCAGGAGTGAGTTCCAGATCCTCACCCCACCCCCGGGTGAAAACGTTTCTCAACTCCATTCTAATCCTTCTGCCAATTGCCCCTGGTTATTGACCTCTCTGCTAAGGGGAGTAGGTCCTTTCTACCCACTCTATCTAGGCCCCTCATCATTTTATACACTTCAATTAAATCTCCCCTCAGCTACCTCTATTCCAAAGAAAACAAACTCAGCCAATCCGATCTTTCCACAATGCTAAAATTAGTTGCGTCCTAACCAATGATTTATACAGTTCCAGCATAACCTCCCTCTCTTATATTCTATTCCTCGGATAATATACCTCAGAAAGGATTCCATACGCCTTCTTAACCATCTCATCTACAGTACTGCTACCTTCAGGGATCTGTGGATATGCACTCCAAGGTCTCTCTCTTCCTCTGCACCTCTCAGTATCCGACCATTTATTGTGCATTCCTTTGCCTTGTTTGGCCTCCCCAAATATATCACCTCACACTTCTCTGGATTGAATGCCATTCGACACTTTTCAGCCCATCTGACCTGTCCATTGATATCTTCCTGCAGGGTACAGCATTCTTCCTCACTATCAACCTTACAGCAAACCTCTTAATCATGTCCCCTACATTTAAGTCTAAATTACAAAAAGCAAGGGACCCAGCACTGAGCCCTGTGGAACCTCGCTGGAAACAGCCTTCCCGTCACAAAGACACCCGACCGTTGCACTTTATTTCCTGCCACGGGCCAATTTTGGATCCAACTTGCCACTTTGCCTTGGATCCAATGGAATTTTACTTTTCTGGCAGGTCTGTCATGTCAGACCTTGTCAAAAGCCTTGCTAAAATTCATGTACACTACATCAAATGCGCTACCCTCATCAATCCGCCCTGTTACTTCAAAAAATTCAATGTTAGTCAGATATGACCTTCCCGAAACAAATCCATGCTGACTGACTAACTAAGCTATGCCTTTCTAAATGACAGTTAATCTGTCCCTCAGAATTTTTTCCAATAATTTTCCCACCTCCGAGGTTAGGCTGACTGGTCTATAGTTACTCAGTCTATCCTTTTCTCCCTTTTCAAACAATGGCACAATGTTAGCTGTCTTCCAGTCCTCTGGCACACCTGTAGCCAGAGAGGATTGGAAAATGATAGTCAGTGCCTCTGTTATTTCTTCTCTTGCTTTACTTAATGGCTTAGGATAAATTTCATCCAGACCTGGGGATTTATCCACTTTCAAAGATGTTAAACCCCTTTATACTTCCTCTCATTATTTTATGTATGGGAGCTAGGAAATAAAGTATAACCACAAAAGTAGGAATCTCTGGATTACTGCCAATGCCACATGTCAATTTGTACAGAAATAGGTGAATACTGCAGATGAATGCGTGGCTGGAGATGGTGCAGGAGGGAAGGCTTCAGATTCCTGGGACATTGGGAAAGACTTTGGGGAGTTGGTACCTGTACAAGCCAGATGGGTTGCACCTTAGCAGGGCTGGAATCAATATTGTGGCAGAGGTGGCTTGTTGTGCTGTTGGGGATGGTTTAAACCAGCTTGGCAGGGGGATGGGAACCTTAGCGTAGATTCAGCAGGAAGAGAAGTAAAGCTGGAAATGAAAGGCAGTTAATGAGTAAGCAAGTATGGAAGTCAGAGAAAACAAAGGCTAAAAAAGATACAAAAGGAGTTGTTCAGTGATTAGTGATATATACTTCAATACAAGTCCAGTGAATAAGACAGATGAGCTGAGGGAACAGATAGACACTTGGCAGTATGATATAGCTATTCCTGAAACACGGCTTAAAGAAGGGCAAAATGGCAGCTCAACATTTCTGGTCGCAGTGTTTTCAAACAGGATAGAGAGGGCAATATAAAAAAAAAGAGGGTCACAATATTGGTTAAAGGAACAATCACAGCTGTGAGGAGGGATGATATGCTAGAAGGATCATCAAATGAGGCCATATGGGTTGAACTGAACAAAAAAAAGGGGTAACTGCACTGCTGAGCGTATAGCAAAGATAGCCAGTCAGGAGGAGATAGAAGAGCAAATATGTAAACAAATCTCTGAGAAGTGCATAAACAATCAGGCAGTAATAGCGGGGGATTTCAACTACCCGAATATTAACTGGTATCTTCTTTGGCCTCCTTGTCTCGAGAGACAATGGTTAAGTGCCTAGAGGTGGCCAGTGGTTTGTGAAGCAGCACCTGGAGTGGCTATAAAGGCCAATTCTGAAGTGACAAACTCTTCCACAAGCACTGCAGATAAAATTGGTTGTCGGGGATGTTACACAGTTGGCGCTCTCCTTGTGCTTTTGTCTTTTTTCCTGCCAACTGTTAAGTCTCTTCGACTCGCCACTCTTTAGACCCGCCTTTATGGCTGTCCGCCAGCTCTGGCGATCACTGGCATCTGACTCCCACGACTTGTGGTCAACGTCACAGGACTTCATGTCGCGTTTGCAGACGTCTTTAAAGCGGAGACGTGGACGGCCGGTGGGTCTGATACCAGTGACGAGCTCGCTGTACAATGCATCCTTGGGGATCCTGCCATCTTCCATGTGGCTCATGTGGCCAAGCCACCACAAGCGCCGTAGGCTCAGTAGGGTGTACATGCTGGGGATGCTGGCTGCCTCGAGGACATCTGCGTTGGAGATACGGTCCTGCCACCTGATGCCAAGGATTCTCTGGAGGCAGCGAAGGTGGAATGAGTTGAGACGCTCTTGGCTGACATACGTTGCCCAGGCTTCGTTGCCGTAGAGCAAGGTACTGAAGACACAGGCTTGAAACACGTGGACTCTTGTGTTCCGTGTCAGTGTGCATTTTTCCCACACCCTCTGGGCCAGTCTGGACATAGTAGCGGACGCCTTTCCCATGCGCTTGTTGATTTCTACATCATGAGACAGGTTACTGGTGATAGTTGAGCCTAGGTAGGTGAACTCTTGAACCACTTCCAGAGCGTGGTCGCCAATATTGATGGATGGAGCATTTCTGAGGTCCTGTCCCAAGATGTTCGTTTTCTTGAGGCTGATGGTTAGGCCAAATTCGTTGCAGGCAGCCGCAAACCTATCGATGAGATTCCGCAGACACTCTTCAGTGTGAGATGTTAATGCAGCATCGTCAGCAAAGAGGAGTTCCCTAATGAGGACCTTCTGTGCTTTGGTCTTCGCTCTAAGACGGGCAAGGTTGAACAACCTGCCATCGGATCTTGTGCGGAAGAAAATTCCTTCTTTTGAAGACTTGAACGCATGTGAGAGCAGCAGGGTGAAGAAAATCCCAAACAGTGTAGGTGCGAGAACACAGCCCTGTTTCACGCCACTCAGGATAGGAAAGGGCTCTGATGAGGCACCGCTATGCTGAATTGTGCCTTTCATATTGTCATGGAATGAGGTGATGATACTTAAGTAGCTTTGGTGGACATCCGATCTTTGCTAGTAGTCTGAAGAGACCACGTCTGCTGATGAGGTCAAAGGCTTTGGTGAGATCAATGAAAGCAACGTAGAGGGGCATCTGTTGTTCGCGGCATTTCTCCTGTAGCTGACGAAGGGAGAACAGCATGTCAATGGTGGATCTCTCTGCTCCAAAGCTGCACTGTGCCTCAGGGTAGACACGCTCAGCTAGCTTCTGGAGTCTGTTTAAAACGACTCGAGTGAAGACTTTCCCCACTATACTGAGCAGGGAGATTCCACGGTAGTTGTTGCAGTCACTGCGGTCACCCTTGTTATTATAGAAGGTGATGATATTGGCATCGTGCATGTCCTGTGGTACTGCTCCCTCATCCCAGCGCAGGCAACGCAGTTCATGGAGTGCTGAGTGAATAGCAGGCTTGGCACTCTTGATTTCAGGGGTAATGCCATCCTTCCCAGGGGTTTTTCCACTGGCTAGAGAATCAACGACATCACTGAGTTCCGATTTTGTTGGTTGTTCGTTCAGCTCATCCATGACTGGCAGAGACTGGGCTGCATTGAATGCGGTATCAGTGACAACATTTTCCCTGGAGTACAGTTCTAGGTAGTGCTCCACCCAGCGGTCCATTTGCTTGCATTGTTTAGTGATCGTGCCCCCCGATTTAGACTTGAGAGGGGGGGGGGGGTGGCGATCTTCTTGATGGTTGGCCCAAAAGCTCTTTTAATGCCATCATACATTCCTCTGATGTTTCCAGTGTCGGAGGCCAGCTGAATACGACTGCATAGGTGTTGCCAGTAGTCATTTGCACAGCGCTTGGCTGTTCTTTGTGCAGCGCTTCTGGCTGCTTTAAGTGCTACAGATGTTAACTCGCTGAGGGTTTTCTTGTAGTTCAACAGTGCAGTGCGTTTAGCGGCTAGAGATTGAAACCAGTCTGCATTCTGCTTCTCACATTTGCCAAAGATGGTCATTGCTGAGTTATAGATGGTGTCTCTGATGTGGGCCCACTTCGTCTCTGCATCCACTGCAGGAGTGTTTTGAAGGGCTTTTTCAAGTGAATTTAGAAACTTATGTAACAGCTATGGATAAGAAATTCTCTTAGTGTTGATGCGCGGGCGGCCCTTCTGCTTGAAATGATGTAGCTTCTTTGGTTTGAGTCTAACTTTGCTGCACACCAGGGAGCAGTCGGTGTCGCAGTCTGCACTGTGGAAGCTGCATGTGATTTGGACACAGTTTATCGAGGCTCGCCTTGTGTCTATGAGGTCCAGCTGGTGCCAACGACGTGATCTTGGGTGCCTCCATGAAAGCTGGTGACAGGGTTTAGTATGAGAGAACGAGTTGGTGATGCAGAGGTTGTGATAGGTACACAACTCAAGCAGTCTCTGTCTATTCTCATTCATCCTTCCAATGCCATAGCGCCCAAAGCAGGAGGGCCATAAGTCATGGTGGGCCCCAACCCTGGCATTAAAGTCCCCCAGCAGGAACAAATGTTTGGTACTAGGAATGCTACTAATGATATTATGGAGTTCCTCGTAGAACTGGTCTTTAACTTCAGGTGGGGAGCAGAGTGTTGGAGCATAGATGCTGAGTAGGTGTACTGGACCAGAGGTGGTGAGCAGTCAATATGCATTCCGAGCCATTTGAAGGTGGCTAATATTAACTGGTATAGTGTTAGTGTAAAAGGCAGAAGAAGCAGAATTCTTGAAATGCATTCAGGAGAACTTTTTTAGCCAGTATGTAGCAAGCCCAACAAGAGAAGGGACAGCTCTAGACTTAATTTTAGGGAATGAAGCTGGGCAGGTGGAAGGGCTATCAGTTGGGGAGCACTTTGGTGGAAGTGATCATAATTCAGTTGGATTTAGAGCAGTTATGGAAAAGGACAAAGATAGACCAGGAATATAAAAAAAAGTTTTTAATTGGGGAAAGGGCAGGCTTATTAAGCAGAGATATGATTTGGCAAAAGTGGACAGGAAACAGTTTGAAGGTAAATCAGTGTCAGAGCAGTGGGAGATATTCAAGGAGGAGATGGACAAAGAAAAAGGGTAAGACTCCCAAATCTAGATCCCCCTGGATGTGAAACAGCATGCAGAGTTGGATAAGACAAAAGAAAAAAAAAAGAGAAGCTCGTGTCAGATACTGAGAGCTCAATACTGCAGAAAGCCTCAAGGAGTCTTGAAAATGCAGGGCTGAAATTAAAAAGGAAATTAGAAAAGAGAGGGCATGAATACATAAAGAGCAAGAGGATTACTAAAAGAAAGAGCAAGGCCAGTTAGAGACCAGAAAGGTAACGTGCGTGTAGAGGCAGAAGACATGGGCATGGTTCTTCAGGAATACTTTGTGTTTGTCTTTGTTGTTGAGGAGTGCGAAATATCGGACTGTATAATAATGAGGGAGGAAATATTAAAGTTATTAGGATCTATGAAAAGAATAAATGGCCACACCCAAATGATATGTATCCCAGGCTGCTAACAGAAGACCGGTCACGAAAGTAAAAGCCCATGGGATCCAAGGCAAAGTTGGATCCAAAACTGGCTCAGCAGCAGGAAGTAAAGGGTAATGATTGATGGGTGTTTTAGTGACTGGAAGGCTGTTTCCAGTGAGGTTCCGCATGGCTCATTACTGGGTCGGCGAGTGGCGGGAAAGAGCGAGACAAGCAGTGAGGATAAAAGCATGCAGAAGCAGCGAGAAGTCAGTCTACGAACGGCGGGAAAGAGTGAGAACAGCAGCGGGGGATAGCTGTTGCCAGGAGCCAGTCAGAACTGCCATTTTAAAAGAAAAATGGTGGTGTGACATCACAGGGAAGGAGGTAAGTGATTGGCTGGTGAGTTAACAGAGTGAAGATTGTAAGTAGAGTGTGCAGATATGAGTTTGGTGAGTGGGGAGTTTGGTGAAAGGCGGGAGGAGGAGGAGGAAGTGCTCTTTTTTCTACTATTTTCACCCTCCAGCATCTGGTTCTTATTTCTGTGCAGTGAAAGGAGCTGTTTGGTTGGAAAGACCTATAAATAAAAACTAAAACCTTAAAATAAATAACTACAACACATAGCTGTGTAATTAAGAAACATACGACGCTTAGTTATAGGTGGTACTAGCATTTAATAAGCACAATAAATAGTATACATAGGAATTATTCAAAGCTAATTAGGAAAATATTTATACTAAATTAACTAAACAACAATGGCAGGACAGGTGTCGTGTTGCAGCTGTGGAATGCGGATCCCCTGGATGCCAACATGATGCAGGACAAATATGTTTGCAGAAAGTGTAAGCAGCTAGAGGAATTCTGGATCAGTATTATTGATCTGGAAGCTGAACTGCAGACACTGTGCAACATCAGGGAGGCAGAGAGATAGGGTCATCTGTTTTGGTCAGCAGTGAGGGACAGGAGGGTGTGACTGTAAGGCAGGTAAAGCAACCGAGCAAACAGTAGTGCATGAGCCTCAGCCTTTGCAATTGTCAAACAGGTCTGAGCTTCTTGCAACCTGTGTGGACGAAAGCAAGGTCTGCAGGGTGGATGGGCAGACTGGTCATGGCACCATAGTACAAGGATGCTGTTCAAGCACCGGATAGTAGTGGTAGTTGGGGACAGTATACTGAGGAGGATTGACACGGTTCTCTGTAGCAAAGAGCAAGAGCCCAGAAGGCTGTGTTGCCCTCCTAGTGCCAGGGGTCGGGATATCTGCTCAGGGCTGGAGAGGAACCTACACTAGAAGGGGGAGGATCCAGTTGTCGTGGTCCATGCAAGTACCAACAACATAGGCAGGACAAGGAAAGGAGGTTCTGCATAGTCAGTACGAGGAGCTAGGCACCAAATTAAGCAGTACCTCAAAAGGTAATAATCTCTGGTTCAAAGACTGATGTGGTAGAAGTGGGTTCCGGTTTGTGGGGCACTGGCACCAGTACTGGGTATAAAGTGGGGGCTGTACCATTGGAATGGTCTATACATGAACTGTGCTGGGACCAGTGTTCTAGCGAGCCGCTAGGGAAGTAGAGAGGGTTTTAAACTAAAAATAGTGGGGTCAAGGGATCTAACTTGAGAAGATGTGGTAAATCAAAGAGTAGAGACAAGGCAAGAGAGAAAGATACTAATATGAGAAATGATAAACAGACCACGACAGGAAGGGACAGAGTACAAATCAAACAGTAAATCAGCAGATAAGGCTAGAGGTTACAAAAATAATAAAAAAAATACAACTAAAGGCTCTGTATCTGAATGCACATAGCATTCGAAACAAAACCGATGAACTGACAGCACAAATAGAAATAAATTAGTACAATCTGATAACCATTACAGAGACATGGCTGCAGGATGACATAGATTGGGACCTGAATATTGAAGGGTATATGATATTTAGGAAGGACAGGAAGCTAGGAAAAGGTGGCGGGGTGACTCAATTAATGTTGGTATTAGCACAATAGAGAGGAATGGCCCATGTTCTGGAAACAAGGATGTCGAAGCGGTTTGGGTCGAGATGAGAAATGATAAAGGCAAGAAGTCACTTGCAGTGATGTACAGGCCCCCTAACATTAACCACACTGTAGGACAGGGTATAAAGGAAGAAATAATGGGAGCTTGTCAGAAAGGTACGGCGATAATCATGGGGGATTTTAATCCACATATAGACCGTAAAAATAAGACGGGCAAAGGTAGCCGAGATGAGGAGTTCATAGAATGTTTTGGGATAGTTTCTTAGAACAGCATGTTCTGGAGCCAACCAACAGGCTATACTAGACCTGATATTGTGCAATGAGATAGGATTAATGACCTCATAGTGAAGGCACCCCGAAGGAGCCGCGATCAGAATATTATTGAATTTTATATTCACTTTGAGGGAGAGAAGAGTGGATTTAAGACTAGTATTTTAAACTTAAATAAGGGCAATTATGACAGCATGAAAGCAGAGCTAGCTAAAGTGAACTGGCAAAGTAGGTTAAGGGACAGATCAATAGAGATGCAGTGGCAGACATTTAAGGGGATATTTCAGAATACACGGAATAGATACATTCCAACAAGAAAGAAAAATTCCAAGGGGAGGATCCACCATCCGTGATTAACTAAAACAGTTAAAGATAGTATCAAACTTAAAGAAAAAGCCTATAATTGTGCAAAGATGGGTAGCAGGTCAGAAGATTGGACAGAATATAAAAACAAAATGTCTGAAAGATTAATTAAGGGAAAAATTAGAGTACAAGAGAAAACTATCTAGAAACATAAAAACAGATAGTAAGAGTTTCTGTAGATATGTAGGAGAGTTAACAAAGTGAGCGTTAATCCTTTAGAAAGTGAGTCTAGGGAATTAATAATGCAAAATAAGGAAATGGCAGATGAATTGAACAGGTATTTTGCATCTATCTTCACTATAGAGGATACAAGTAACATCCCAGTATCAGCTGCAAGTCAGGAAATGGAAGGGAGGGAGGAACTCGAAAATTACAATCACCAGGGAAGTGGTACTGAACAAATTGTTGGAGCTGCAGGCTGACAAGTCCCTGGGTCATGATGGACTTCATCGTAGGGTCTTAAAAGAAATGGCTAGTGAGATGGTTGATGCCTTGGTTTTGATTTTCCAAAATTCCCTAGACTCGGGGAAGGTTCCATTAGATTAGAATTTGCCAATGTAACTCCTTTATTCAAAAAGGGAGGAGATAGAAAGCAGGATACAACAGGACAGTTAGCTTAACATCTGTCATGGTGAAAATGTTATAATGTCTTTAATCATAGCTTCTAACAGGGCACTTAGAAAAATTCAAGGTAATCAAGTAGAGTCAGAATGGTTTCGTGAAATGGAAATCATGTCTAACCAATTTATTGGAGTTCGTTAAAGTAGTAACGTGCTGTGGATAAAGGGGAACTGGTGGATATGTACTGGGGCCTCACATTTTTACAACTGATATAAATGACTTGGATGAAGGGACTGAAGGTAAGGTTGCTAAATTTTCTGATGACACAAAGATAGGAAAGTAACTTGTGAAGAGGACATAAGGGGGCTACAAAGGGATATAGATAGGTTAAGTGAGTGGGCAAAGATCTGGCAAATGGAGTATAATGTGGGAAAATGTGAAATTGTCCACTTTGGCAGGAAGAAAAAAAGCATATTATCTAAATGGTGAGAGATTGCAGAGCTCTGAGATGCAGAGGGATCTGGGTGTCCTACTGCATGAATTGCAAAAGTTCGTATGCAGGTAATGTAATTAGGAAAGCTAATAGAATGTTATCATTTATTGTGAGGGGAACTGAATACAAAAGTAGGGAGGTTATGCTTCAGTTATACAGGGCATTGGTGAGACCACATCTGGAATACTATGTACAGTATTGGTCTCCTTATTTAAGGATGGATGTGAATGCATTGGAAGCAGTTCAGAGAAGGTTTACTAGACTAGTTCCGAAGAAGGGTCACTGACCCGAAACGTTAACTCTGCTTCTCTTTCCACAGATGCTGCCAGGCCTGCTGAGTGGTTCCAACATTTCTTGTTTTTATTTCAGATTTCCAGCATCCGCAGTATTTTGCGTTTAATTTACTAGACTAATACCTGGAATGAGCAGGTTGTCTCATGAGAAAAAGTTGGATAGGCTAGGCTAGGTTTGTATCCGCTGGAGTTTAGAGGAGCAAAAGGTCACTTGATTGAAACATACAAGATCCTGAGGGGTCTTGACAGGGTGGATGTGGAAAGGATGTTTCCCTTTGTGGGAGAATCTAGAACTAGAGTTCACTGTTTAAAAATGAGGGGGTTGCCCATTTAAGACAGAAATGAGAAATTTTCTCTGACGGTTGAAGTTTTTGGAACCCTCTTCCTCAAAAAGGTGGAAGCAGAGTCTTTGAAAACTTTTAAGGCAGAGGTAGATAGATTCTTGAGAAGCAAGGGGGTGAAAGGTTATCAGGGATAAGTGGGAATGTGGAGTTGAGATTACAATCAGATCAGCCAAGATCATGCCGAATGGCAGAGCAGGCTGGAGTGGCCTGCTCCTGCCCCTAACTCCTATGTTTGTATGGATCCCTTGTTTGTGGTGTGCCAATGATTAGAGCTTGAAATGTAGGGGCTACGATTAAGAAGTTTGTAGATAATACAAAAATTGACCCGAGTGGTCGATAATGATAAAGAAAGCTGTAGACTGCAGGAAGGTATCGTTGGACTGGTCAGTTAATTGTCAGACATATTGCTGACTCTAGTGTCCATGACTGTTCGAATTATCCTTACCCTACTCATAACACTTGACACAGGAATCTGGGTTCAATGGGCATGGTCAGCATTCCAACAACTTTAATGTAGGCATACTTATGTATTTGAAGGTGGCAGGACAAGTTGATAAAGCAGTTAAAAAGCAAATGGGGTCCTTGGCAGCTTTATAAATAGAGGCACACAGTACCAAAGTTATGCTAAACCTTTGTAAATCACTGGTTAGGCCTCAGCTGACGTAGCATGTCCAATTCTGGACACCACATTTCAGGAAGGATGTCAAGGTCTTGGAAAGGGTGGAGAGGTTTACTTGAATGGGGTGCAGGACATCAGTTATGTGGAGAGACTGGAAAAGCTGGGACTGTTCTCCTTAAAGCAGAGGTGGTCAAGAGATTTAATATAGAGGTATTCAAAATCAGGAAGGGTTTTGATCGAGTAAATAAGGAGAAACTGTTGTTTTCAATGGTTGGTAACCAGAGGACACAGATTTACGGTAAAAGAACCAGAGGTGACAGCGGGTTGTGATCCGGAATGTTCTGCCTGAAAGGGCAGCGGAAGCTGACTCAATAACAACTTTCAAAAAAGGAATTGGATAAATACTTGCAGAATAAATTTGTGAGGCTATGGCGAAAGAGAGGGGAGTGGTATTAATTGGATAGCCGTATGGGCTAAATGGCCTCCTTCTGTGCTGTATCGTTCTATGAGATTTCTTACCAGCTGTTCATAACCTCCGAAGATGAACATGCACTTGCCCAGAGCGCAGGCAGAGTGCCCATCCCGCGCACCGGGAATCGAGCCGTGAACCTTCGGAGTGGACCAGTTGTGTGTGCCTGCAGGTGGAACCAGAGAGCGTGAGGAAACAGGGCAGCAGCAGTCACCAAAACAAATGCACACATCTCTCCATTTGTGAACTTGTAGGCACATTGTTATTTGGAGTCACGCTGGAGAGCACTTTCACCTCCAGGCCAGGTCACGGATTCAAAAGAGAGACCTTGCATTTTATAAATCACCTTTCATGACCTCAGAATATCTCAAAGCCTTATACAGCCAATGAGCACTTTGTGAAGTGCAGCCTCGAGCCCATAATCTAGACTGATACTCCAGCATCGGACAGGGAGCTCTGCATGGGCGGAAAGGCCACGGCCGGGAGGGATCTCCGCATGGATGGACAGGCTGCAACCTGGGGTGGGTGCTGCTGATTAAAGGATTTTGAGGCAATGCACTAATTACAACTTCTGTACCATTCGCTACAATTTGCTTTCCCCACGTTCCAACAATTGATAGCAGAGCATGATCGTGACAGAGCGTAAACTACTTTGCTTTCAGCAATGGCTCAGTCAGACTCTCCCCTCAGTCAGGAGGGCATGAGTTCAAAGCAAACTCCAGAGGCCTGAACACAATTCAGTCCAACACTTCAGTGTAGCACTGAAGGAGCTCTGCACAGTCAGTGTGGGAAGCTTTTGGAAAAGACCCCATGGCACTATTTCAAAAATAGTCATGGAATTTCGTCCCAATAGACAATATTTATCACTCCATCACAAACAGATTACCTGAATTACCTGATCATTTATCCAAATTTTTGCTCGTTGGATCTTGCTGTGCACAAATTGACTGCTGCATTTCCGTAGAGACTTCATTTCACAGAAAAAGCGCTTTAGGACATCCGAAAGTTGTGAAAGTTCCAAGTTGAGCAAAGCAAAATCCCACAAACAACGAGGCAGTAATTAACAGATAATTTGTTTTCGGTACTAGAAGTATTGATCAGGAACCCCCGTGTTGCCCTCCCAATAGTGCTGTGAGATCTTTCACATCCAGCTGAGGGGGCAGATGGGGCCTTGGTTTAACATCTCAACCAAACGACGGCTCTCTCTGGCAGGGCAGGGCCTCCCGCAGCACCGCCCCCTCTGGCAGGGCAGGGCCTCCCGCAGCACCGCCCCTGGAGTGTTAGCCTGGATTACTTTCAGGAGCATCACCCGATTGTAATTGAGGCACGAGAGCCTTCTAATTAACAAGAGAACCGGCACTGCAAACTGCAGCCACTTAAAACAGGAAACATCTGCTCCAATATCTGAGCTGCCCCCATCTCTCTTCCTGCACCATAGGCCTATCTCGCACAACCAACAGTGTGCAATCCATCAGATAAGGAGTAGGACGGGTAGGAGCACAACTCCTGTATGGGTGGAGAACTGTAACAAGGCGACATCCCGACAGCGTACTTACTGACATCAAATGCATACAGCACATTGCACGCTCCCTCGGTGTCATTCCTTCCACCCCAGATGTAGATGGCATCATCGACAAGCACTGCGGTGTGTCCATACCTCATGTAGGGCACCTGAGGGGAATGTTCCCTCCTCTCTGAGCGAAAGGGCGGGAGCTTCATCCAGCGAAACGAAACTAGAGCAGAAAAGAAAATATAAACAAAACAATTATAAAAAGAGAGCGAGGGAACTCACAGCAGCAGCTAAGAAGCACCAGACTGGATTTGGTCCTAAGAAATTGCAGACTACTTTCAACACAACATACATCAGGATTGCACAGTGAGTCACTCACAGTAATGAGGAGATGGGCAAGTAGATTCACATAAGAGCATTGACTTGTCTTGTTCTTGCAGCTTTATAAGTCTGATGATTGCCCCTACTCTTCTGGGCACCGCCAGGCAGCTGGACCCCAGAGGCCCCGGTACCGCCAGGCAGCGGGACCCTACATGCTGCATCACTCTGGCCTCCTGGCACCTGTTGAGCCCAGTGTGTGACATGGCTCTGCTCTTGTTTGAGCAGGGTGGACTCCGGGTGATAAATACCACAGGAGGAGGCTCAAGACCCAGTCTGTTTGAGACTTCTCGTTTTAAAACCTTGTGCTTGTCCGAGATAAACAACAGCAGCAAATTGACAAGATGGGCTCTGCTCGCCAGTGTGTCCTTGCCTGGAATCTGTGGGACACAATGTTTTCCAAAGAGGAAACTAAGGGCCGACAATCTCCCATGAAAGGAAACTTGGGTCGTTTCAGGAGACGCTATCCTGCTACCAAACAAGATACTGTTGATCAACCGTCAATGGCCTTGCAGTCACCAACTTCCTCTTTCAACTCAAATGCAGATGATGGCCAGTGTCCAAGTCAAGATTACACAAGGGGATGGGTTCAAAGAGATAAGTTAATGAGTTTATGTAACACCGGGAAAACGAACAGACAGATTCCTCGAGCTGCATTGGCAGCTGACATGATGGCAGTTTTTAGGAATCTAAAGGGACTGGATACTGTTGACCATGACAAGCTGTTTCACCTTGTCCAGCAGAGCAGAACCAGAGGACATACTCTGCGCTCAAGGGGTAAATTCAAAACTAACCTGCAGAAACAATATTTCAAATGACTGGTCAATCTACGGAATAGGCTCCCTCAGGAGATGGTGGAAGTAGATAATATTGAGAAACAGAGTCACATGCAGGCCAGACGGATTTTCTTCCCTGAAGAGACATTAGTGAACCAGATAGGATTGTAGGGAAAACCTGCCATGTTTTGATCGCCATTACTGAGATTTATTCCAGATTAATTGAATTTAAATTCCCCAGCTGCCCTGGTGGGATTTGAACTCATGTCTCCGAAGCATTAGTCCAGGCCCCTGGATCACTGGTCTAGTCATATTAACACCATGCTACCGTCCTCCTTGAATGGCAGAACAGACACGAGGGGCTGAATGGCTGCCTACGTTCAGCAGAGGTGCCCGAGAGGGTGAAGGCACACCAGCTATGAGGTTCATTCTGTATCTAGTGTCCAGTTACAGTGACGAACTTCAGTAAAAGAATAAAGAATTGGTCTTGGGAATCTGGAATTACAGCAACAGTTGCTAAGGAACAGAATATAATGTGGATTCACATAATTAGATACCAAAATTCACCGATGACTGGATGTGGATTCACATAGTTAGATACCAAAATCCACCGATGACTGGATGTCTCCAGTCAGAGGATGCCTTTGTACGTCCTTGTAATATTGTAGAAAATTGCTCCAGCATGTGGATTCACCTGGAACAAAGATCCCCCTCAACTGTACAATGGAAATGGTGAGCGGGGAGGCAGTCCCCATTTATTGTGTTGTTACTACCCACACAGAGTATACATATGGCAGTTTAGTGTGACAAGTAAATAAGGGAGAATTTTGCTTTAAGCTTTCTAACAACTCAGATAGGAAACAAGCTCCTACTCAGTATAAGGAATCATCAGTAAATAAAGATCACTGTTAACGATGACCTCAAGGAGCATTACGTCAACATGTCAGTAGATTTGGTTATGATATTCCCTCTTTTCCCAAACATCTGACTGACCTATTCCAAAGAATCAATACATCCAACAAATACTTTTATATTCTGCAACAAGGCGGCGAATGGTATGTTGGCCTTCATTGCAAGAGGATTTGAGTACAGGAGCAAGGATGTCTTACTGCAGTTATACAGGGCCTTGGTGAGACCACATCTGGAGTACTGTGTGTAATTTTGGTCTCCTTATCTGAGGATGTTTTTGCCATGGAGGGAGTGCAAAGAAGATCTACTAGGCTGATTCCTGGGATGGCAGGATTGACGCACGAGAAGAGATTAGGTCAACTAGGCCTATATTCATTAGAGTTTAGAAGAATGAGAGGGGATCTCATAGAAACCTATAAAATTCGAACAGGACTAGACAGGCTAGATGCAGGGAGGATGTTCCCAATGGCTGGGGAGTCCAGAACCAGGGGTAACAGTCTCAGGATAGGGGGTATGCCATTTAGAACCACAATGAGGAGAAATTTCTTCACTCAGAGGGTGGTGAACCTGTGGAATTCTCTACCGCAGAAGGCAGTGGAGGCCAAGTCATTAAATATATTCAAGAAGGAGACAGATATATTTCTTAATACCAAAGGGATCAAGGGATATGGGGAGAAAGCGGGAACAGAGTACTGAATTAGGCAATCAGCCATTATCTTTTTTGAATAGTGGAACAGGCCCGAAGGGCCGAATGGCCTACTCCTGTTCCTATTTTTCTATGGATCAGGATCATTCCCCATGTCTTGGTAATTGTTCAATTGGGGATAATTCTGATTTTGGTGTGTGCCTTAAGACAAATCAGGGGAATTAAAAAAGAAAATGAAAATTGGACAGGAGACCATGGAAGGATATGTCCTCCTTAAGAGATAATGTATGAGGGAACAATGCCAGCTGGCATTTCAACCTCATGGTGGGGACTGTAGGAACTGTTGGCTGAATTTATATAAATTATGGTCTGATTAAACTATAGCGTCTCATGTGAGTTTTAAGTAGAATGATTTTAGGTTATGTTGTGGTTATGCTCAGGAAGTTATACTTTGTATATGTAGCAATGTATTAGATTAAGACCAATTTATGGATCTTGTGTTTAGAATCATGTTGTTATGTGAAATGTATGTTTGTATGCTGTAGTGGAGAAATGCTGGGAGACTATGTTTACTGTAACAATAGCAGAAATAGCTCTGCTATGAGACCAGATAACTTGATAACTGAAATAAAAACAAGAAATGCTGGAACCACTCAGCAGGTCTGGCAGCATCTGTGGAAAGAGAAGCAGAGTTAACGTTGCGGGTCAGTGACCCTTCTTCGGAACTTGATAACTGCCCTTCTGCATTTCAATGAAGACAGACTCAGTCACAATAAAGGGATACATTTGTAAGCCCCATGAGGGTGATAATACAAATAAAGATATTCAGAGACCATTCAAGGCTGGAATGTTGATGGGCAAACATACCCCATTGTGTGACGACTTGGGCCATCCAGCTGTCTGCAGAGACAATGTACGGAGAGTAGGGTCATATCAGACCAATCACAAGGGTTAAAGTGGAATGTAGCCTAATATGGAAGGAAGGAATCCTCGGAGTGGGACATAAATGCCAGGTGCCGGGACAACTCGGGACGCACCGACTCAAGAGACCAACCTAGTTTACAGAACACCCTACAGTCAACAGAACACAAGAAAGATGGTGCCACAACAGCTCAGAAGGCAAGGACCGAAGATACCCGACACTCTGCCGTATAACTATTGCCAATGGTTGAACATTGCTTGTACATTCTTGCTGTGCTTAATAAACTCTCTATCTTGATTAAGAAACCAGTGTCTGTAAAAAAAAAAGCTAGTCAACAGCCCGCCTAAACACATAAAAATCTTACACATTGTGGGACTGGCAGAGGTTCTGAAGTTCAGCATATTAAAAGGGGAAGTGCACAATGAAACAAAAAATAAATGCACGCCCTCCTTCACCCACGATCACCTATAAATAGATCCTTTAGTGCTTACCCGCATTAAAAACGTGCACATCGATTTGCCGAAGGGTCTCATAATCCTCGCCTGAGCAATATCCACCAAACGAATAGACTTTATGTCCGACAGCCACAGCAGCATGGTTCACCCTCCGCGGACCTCCTTCCAGGTGTACCGCCCACCGCAACATTCCCTTCAGTTGGGCACCAGCTTCCTCAGGAGCACCATCCCAGCCAGGCTGCACCACACACTCAGGGGCAGCTCATTCCAACTGCAGCTGGAGGTAGAGAGAGCACACATACAGTTACTCTTCCAGGTCCACTTGTGCCGACTCCAGTGTTGTTTGACATGCACATCGCCTGCTCCACCAGTTAAATCTAGACCATGTCTACTCCACGAGGAGGAATACTCTTTCCTTTGGGATTCGCAGGACAAAGAATGCCACCCATTGAGGTATTCACCAGGCTGATTGATGTTCTGTAAGATCACCACAGCAACAATTTATTTTATATACATAGTATTACCAGCACAGAAACAGGCCATTCGGCCCAACAGTTTCATGCTGGTGTTTATGCTCCACATGAGCCTCCTCCCAACCTCCTTTATCTAACTCTATCTACATAACCTTCTCCTTTCTCTCCTGGTGGTCGTGAATTCCACATTCTCACCACTCTCAGGGTAAGAAACATTCTCCTGAATTCCCAATTGGATTTATTAGTAACTATTTATATTAAATCGCCCCTAGTTTTGGATTTTCCACAAGTGGAAATACCTTCTCTGCATCTATCCTATCAAACCCCTGCCATAATTTTAAACACCTTTATCAGGTCACCCCCCAGCCTTCTCTTACCTTGAGAAGAGAGCCCCACATTGATCAGCCTTTACATATGGTTAGAATCTTAGTTTTGGTATTATCTGTGAATTTTTTCTTGATGAATTATTAGAACCCTTCAGAACAAGAGGAGTTTCGGAACTGTAATTAGGAAATGAGCTCTGACTGACCTGTGTGCATTTACATTTTTTTTTTAACACTTCCACTTGGAGTCCCAACTGCCCCATGTCAATCCCTGGGAGAGAGCAGCACAGCAACATCCATTATCTCCATGTTCCTTAGTAACAACCACCCCCCCCCCCCACCAGTACGGAACAGTGGTTAGAAACAGCGTACTCTTCCTGACACTGACTAGGAGAGGGCTGGCTACAGAAGGAGTAAACTTTAGATGATTTTTTAAATTTATTTATTCATTTCACGAAGTATCACTCACAAGGCCAGCATTCATTCCTCTTCCCTAATGGCCTTTGAGGTGGTGATGATGGTGTTGGACTGCCTTAGTGTCTTGCAAGACCAGACAGTACCTTCCAAACCCATAACCTCTACCACCTAGGTACCACAAGAGCAGCAGATGCATGGGAACATCACCACCTGCAAGTTCCCCTCCAAGTCACACACCATCCTGACTTGCAACTATATCGCTGTTCCTTCACTGTTGCTGGGTCAAAATCCTGGAACTCCCTTCCTAACAGCACTGTGGGTCTACCTACCCCACATGGACTGCAGTGGTTCAAGAAGGCAGCTCACCACCACCTTCTCAAGGGCAATTAGGGATGGGCAATAAATGCTGGCCTGGTCAGTGACACCCACATCCTATGAATGAATAATAAAATGAATAGCTTTTGATAAGTGGCTAGGGAAAGATTACTAGCTGGGGAGTCAGTGACAGGGTCCATCAATTTAAAATGGTCAGATCGAGGGCAGTTTGGAGACAGTTCTGTCCACACAGGATTGTTGGAGCAAGGAATTGTTTACCACAGTTCTGAAGAAGGGCCACTGACCTGAAACGTTAACTCTGCTTCTCTATCCACAGATGCTGCCAGACCTGCTGAGTATTTCCAGCATTTCTTGTTTTTATTCTTTACCTCAGAGAGTGTGTGGTTGAGATGGAAAATGGATAAAAATATTTGAAGCAGGGAGGTGTACACGGCTATGGGAGAAGCTTAGGATTGATCCAGCAAACAGTCAGCAAAAACAAACAGCCTCCTTTGGTGCAAACATTCTTTTCCTTTAGAAACTCAAACAGTTTACCACTGTCCTCAAGAAGGGACCCCGCCACCCCTGCCGAGTCTGGCCTAACCTGCAACTCTAATTACACTGTTACCACCCTCTGAAATTGGCCTTGTACAAAAGCAGCAAAAGACTCACTAATTCTTAGCCAAAAAATGCAGCCTTGCCCACATTCAGAGAAC